>NC_140014.1:17290985-17580429 GCF_964263955.1 Coregonus lavaretus
TGACATTACCGTATCTGAGGGAATGGACGGGAAAACAAGTGGTAGTGTGTGTGTGGGTGTGTCACTAGTTTTTTCCTGCTTTGAATTACAGTAAATTGACATAACTCTCTCTCTCTCGCTCCATCTGTATATATCAATCATTCTCTCTCTCTCTCTCTTTCACTCTCTCTCTCTTTTTCTTTCTTGCTCTCATTCTGTCACTCGCTCCCTTAATCTCAATCTGTCTTTATTAGCCTGCAATAATTGTATTTGTGCCTCATATCCGCAATATCAGATTCTAGTTTGTACAAGGTAATTAGCAGAGGAAGGGGAGCCTCCACACCATGAGGAAATGTCTCATCATGACATCATCTCTTTGCAAGCAATCAGAAAGGACGTTTTTCTATCCGGCTGGTCCCTTCAGAGATGAGAGTGTCAATGAAAGGTGGGAGAATGAAGGTAATGAGAAGAGAAAGGGAGAGAGTTAATACATGTGTGAGGTAAAGAGGGGAAGAGAGAGAAAGGAGAGATGGAGGGAAAGAGAGAGAGTTACGATTGGATGGACTGTGTCTCCCCTCAAGTTTCTAATCTCTAATCAGCATTGACTAACATAGACTGCTGTGAAAGGTTCTAAGTGCTAATGCAGGCTGCCATTCAGATGAAGCCTCTGTATCCAGCAGGGACCAGTGGATGAACTGAGGAGAGGATTAACAAGCCAGGCAGGGAGAGGCACACACACACAGTCCCTCTGGTGGCTCATATATTTCAGTCCTTCAGTCAGGCTCTCTCTCTCCCTCTCTCTCTCTCGCTCCCTCTCCCAGTCTCTCTGCTTATATTTCTCCCAACTTAATGTCAGCTTGATCTTATTTACAGCAGCTAACAACAGCAGCTAACAACGTTCTCTCCACAATGAGTGTTTGGCGAGAAAGAGAAAGATGATCAGCCTGTCGGCTGGAAAATACAGACTGCGTCCTTGTTTCAACAGCACCACTATGTCAATAGTATCTCAATGTAAACACATATAGACCGAAACAAATATCAGATCTGCAAACACTAAGGACTTGGAACTACGGGAGGGGACCAGTGATTTACAAACTCCCAGTTAGCATTTATTACATGGGCATTGCACCCTCTGCTGCTGTGATTCGGAACAACATGCAGAATGCAAGCAAATGGAAACTGTTGCAATTCAATGACGTTGCAAATAATGACATACAAACATCCAAAAAGATAACAACAGTGCTTTATTCTTTTCATGCTATGATAATGTGTGCCATAGTATGATACACTAATATAAAAACTAGTCTATTGATATGTGGTATTCTACTAAGTATGATGATATTTTGTTAATAAACGTCATGCTCAGACTACATGCTCTTGCTCCTCCTAATACCTCTCCTTTGGTCAGTTTGTTCATTTTCTGTAAGTTAAACACTGTTGTTGTTATATAGACCCACAGTTCATCCCAAGTAGTCTCCAGACTCTGGCTGCCCATCATCGCTGCCTTCCTCAGTGTCGTCATAGTAATACTCCTCTTCATCCTCTTCTTCATTCAAATGGCCTTTCAGAACTCTCAGCTCTGATGTAGAGACAGATCGAAAAATGAAAAATTCCATGGTGAAAACATGAATTTCAAATCATATGCAGTGTTTGACTGGGCAAAATATTGTTCTTACAGATTGAATGCTTTATGGAAACTATTTGCTCCCCTGTCTCACCCTGTCTGAGCACCGTGAGACGGGCGGACGCAGACGTCTCCCCCAGTGCATTGTGGGAGATGCAGGAGTAAATCCCTGCATCTGAGAGGTGAAGATTCTGTATCTGCAGCCAGGTAGAGACTGTGTACCTCTGCGGACCACCTCGAGCCTGGGAGGAGGAGAGGGAGGGTGGAGTCTGTGTATATAGGACCAGACACAGGTCACATAATACACCAGATGTCACATGCAAGTCCAACTTCAATAAGGGAATGTAAACTTCAGTAAACTTATAAATAAATAAATAGTAAAGTTGTACACTGGAGACATCATCAGACCTGGACAGAGATGTGTGGATCGTCCCCTGGCAGGAAGTTGTCACTGCCCTTCTTCCTCCAGCTGAGGTTGGGCAGAGGGAAGGCAGAGACCTCACAGCCAAACACAATATCGTTCCCAGTGTAGTTGGACAGGTCTCTGGGGGCTCTGGAGATACGAGGGGCTGAGCCAGAGATTAACGCCATATAGAGATGAGAGTTTACATTATGGCTCTTTTCACAGAACATATCCACATGACTTTTTAAAAATGTAATAATGTAGTGAATCTAGAAATATGATCTATAGTTCTTTCAAGAAATAGCTCTTTTAAGACCTTAAAACCATGTTAGAGCAACAGTCTCTCTACTCTATTCTTAGATCAATAGCTTTTACCTGACTGATGCTATAATAAGAATTGAGTATAGTCACCACAGTAGCATGGTCCCTGTCCAGTGAGCCTCAGAGTGGTTCCTTTCCGGCTGGCTGCCTCTCTCAGCTGACACAGGTTGGGATAGGTACGTCCATCAGAGCCACACACAGAACCCTGTGCCTCACACACACACTTAGGTTCTGGTTCTCCCCTCCCACGGCCCCTCCGTCCTCTCCTGGTTCTCCTCTGGCAGACTAACCCCTTTCCACAGCTCCCGTAGAACTCCTGCGCCCCATCCGGGTCACACTGCTGCCCCTCCACGTTGCCACACTGCTCACAGCAGCCGCAGCTGTCCTGCACTCGCCCTGCTGGACAGTTAGAGGGCGCCTGAGGGCAGCGCTCCCTCTCACACTCCCCACAGCCCTCGCCCTCCTCCCATAGACGCAGCCAGCCGCGGTGCTGGGGGGGCACCCCAAGGGTCAGATGGACAGATACACTCACACTGACACACACAAACAACCACACCCCAGCCCAAGCCATGGTATGTGCTTCCCACAACAAACACACAAGCACAAATGCTCTCTAAGTCAGTCACTGACAGAGCAATTCCTTCTTGGAAACTTACAGAGAGAGGAGACACTGCAGAACCCCAAACCAGCACCAAACTGCAAATAGGTCGTTTCTGTAGAATGGCTCGGTCCAAAACTGGAGAATGTTGATCTGGCTGTTATTCTGTAAAAGCCTGTGGCTCTTGTTATGTTCTACTCTGAGCTGAAGAAATATAATAAATGTTCCCTTCTGTCTTCAGTGCCCCATTGGGTTGGTCCTCTTCTGGATTGTTGGATTTCTATTTATGTTAATCTGTGTTTGTTCCAAATTCCTTCTTCTTTTGTTAACTTTTCTCAAATATTGTCTCCCCGGTTGTGTTTCTCCAGTTTTAGAGAAAGCAATTCAATTCTGCACGCAAAGGAGGAGGTGTGAGGAAATTGTACCCACCAAATACTTCTCTCTTCTCTTCTCCCCTCTTCTCTCCTCAGTCACAATGGCTGCCTTTCTTCATGTGCCAGTGTTCCTCGGCAGGGCAGGAATGGTGCAAGGGTTTCAAAAATGCCACAACATATAAAAGAATGCCACTCAATGTCTATTTCACATAGGCATTGATGTGGGGATGTCTCCACTCATACAAATCTATCATCTGCACAGACCAAAGTAATCTCCCATATAGATAACACACTGAAACATGCATCTACATTAAGATGGCATGTAAATGTCAATTTATGATGACATCCTTTCGATTTGATCATCCCTCTCTCTCTCACTTTCTCTCAGAGCCACTCTCTCTAGTGGAGCAGTGTGACATTCCTGGGTCTGGCAACGTTTTGTGTCTGCCAGTGAATCTGTCTGCATTTTGGGTATACAGTGGGGGAAAAAAGTATTTAGTCAGCCACCAATTGTGCAAGTTCTCCCACTTAAAAATATGAGATTTTCATCATAGGTACACGTCAACTATGACAGACAAATTGCGGGAAAAAAATCCAGAAAATCACATTGTAGTATTTTTAATGAATTTATTTGCAAATTATGGTTGAAAATAAGTATTTGGTCACCTACAAACAAGCAAGATTTCTGGCTCTCACAGACCTGTAACTTTTTCTTTAAGAGGCTCCTCTGTCCTCCACTCGATACCTGTATTAATGGCACCTGTTTGAACTTGTTATCAGTATAAATGACACCTGTCCACAACCTCAAACAGTCACACTCCAAACTCCACTATGGCCAAGACCAAAGAGCTGTCAAAGGACACCAGAAACAAAATTGTAGACCTGCACCAGGCTGGGAAGACTGAATCTGCAATAGGTAAGCAGCTTGGTTTGAAGAAATCAACTGTGGGAGCAATTATTAGGAAATGGAAGACATACAAGACCACTGATAATCTCCCTCGATCTGGGGCTCCACGCAAGATCTCACCCCGTGGGGTCAAAATGATCACAAGAACGGTGAGCAAAAATCCCAGAACCACACGGGGGGACCTAGTGAATGACCTGCAGAGAGCTGGGACCAAAGTAACAAAGCCTACCATCAGTAACACACTACGCCGCCAGGGACTCAAATCCTGCAGAGCTAGACATGTCCCCCTGCTTAAGCCAGTACATGTCCAGGCCCGTCTGAAGTTTGCTAGAGTGCATTTGGATGATCCAGAAGAGGATTGGGAGAATGTCATATGGTCAGATGAAACCAAAATAGAACTTTTTGGTAAAAACTCAACTCGTCGTGTTTGGAGGACAAAGAATGCTGAGTTGCATCCAAAGAACACCATACCTACTGTGAAGCATGGGGGTGGAAACATCATGCTTTGGGGCTGTTTTTCTGCAAAGGGACCAGGACGACTGATCCGTGTAAAGGAAAGAATGAATGGGGCCATGTATCGTGAGATTTTGAGTGAAAACCTCCTTCCATCAGCAAGGGCATTGAAGATTAAACGTGGCTGGGTCTTTCAGCATGACAATGATCCCAAACACACCGCCCGGGCAACGAAGGAGTGGCTTCGTAAGAAGCATTTCAAGGTCCTGGAGTGGCCTAGCCAGTCTCCAGATCTCAACCCCATAGAAAATCTTTGGAGGGAGTTGAAAGTCCGTGTTGCCCAGCGACAGCCCCAAAACATCACTGCTCTAGAGGAGATCTGCATGGAGGAATGGGCCAAAATACCAGCAACAGTGTGTGAAAACCTTGTGAAGACTTACAGAAAACGTTTGACCTGTGTCATTGCCAACAAAGGGTATATAACAAAGTATTGAGAAATTTTTGTTATTGACCAAATACTTATTTTCCACCATAATTTGCAAATAAATTCATAAAAAATCCTACAATGTGATTTTCTGGATTTTTTTTCCTAATTTTGTCTGTCATAGTTGACGTGTACCTATGATGAAAATTACTGGCCTCTCTCATCATTTTAAGTGGGAGAACTTGCACAATTGGTGGCTGACTAAATACTTTTTTCCCCCACTGTACATGTGAAATAATGTAATGTAATATCTCTCAGTTGTATTGTGCAATTTTGAAACACGTGTTTTTTATTATTATTTGGTAAACAAATTGTTTTAAGCTGAGATACAAAGAGACACATTGTTCTGCCTTGAGAGTTTCGAGTTTCATTCGCAAGGAGCGCATGATGCACAGTCAGTGAGAGATCAACAAGCTTATTAATTAACTGTGGTGTGTGTGTGTGTGTGTGTGTGTGTGTGTGTGTGTGTGTGTGTGTGTGTGTGTGTGTGTGTGTGTGTGTGTGTGTGTGTGTGTGTTGTGTGTGTGTGTGTGTGTGTGTGTGTGCGTGTGTGTGTGTGTGTGTGTGCGTGCGTGTGCGTGTGTGGAGAGAGAGAGAGAGAGAGAGAGAGAGAGAGAGAGAGAGAGAGAGAGAGAGAGAGAGAGAGAGAGAGAGAGAGAGAGAGAGAGAGAGAGAGAGAGAGAGTTATCAGAATGTTCAATTACTGTAGGTAGAAGACTCCATTCTATGGAAATTACATACTGTAACAGTAACACACACATATTATAATAAATCCTCTTGGATAAGAGGATGTCTTGAATCATGTCCAAATTAAAATGGACATTTTTTATTTATTTTATTTTTGAATGTCTGTTCATGATGACGATTCATTATTTCCTCCCCGCAAAAAAAAAGATGCTTACGATGCTTGTACATTTTCTTAAAAGTACTGTGTCAGGGTAATATATATATTTTAAATTCTGAAGTTTCTGTTCCTTGAATGTGGTCATAGCTGGCCAGTGGCCAGTGCACAGGCTCATTGCCACCACTGTACTGTCTTTAAATAGTCAAAGGCATGGCTACATCCGTGTAGCTCAGGTGGTAGAGCATGGCGTTTGCAACGCCAGGGTTGTGGGTTCGATTCCCACGGGGGGCCAGTATGAAAAATGTATGCACTCGCTAACTGTAAATTGCTCTGGATAAGAGCGTCTTGCTAAATGACTCAAATGTAAATGTGATTTCTGACGTCAGAGCATGTGAGGTTCCTGGTTTCCTGGTAGATTTTCCACATGAACCTGGTGACGGTACAAAAATAAAAGTCCTCTCTGATAAATAGAAATAGACAGTATTTCTGAAAGTACAATTATAACATCTTAAGTCTCTAAGAAAATCAAGCTCTACTGCATGAATTATATCTGCTTAAAAAGTCAGGAAAAAGCACACCATTTTCATTGATTACGCAAAACATTTAATTTGAACGAACCACGCATACGCCACCGGATGCAGTATCTGATTGTTCTGACTTTACGCATGCTCCACGTCTCTGAACAGGAAGCAATAAATAAGTCCAAACAACTGCACTGGACAAGGGAGACCTATTTCAGGTGATATCTTCATTTTTTCTTGGCAGTAATTTACACACTCTGTACTATATTCTTCGGGCGTCAACTTTCCCGCGATGACAATTCCGTTGGTGTAAAATACGTTGAAGTAAGTATTTTCATTCATGTATGATCTTCTGGGTGAGTGACATTGGTAACATTCATCCAGTGGTGACATCTTAGCTGCAATAACTCAATCAGAAGAGTTTAGTGTGAATGTCTAGCTAACTTGACCATATCATTAATGTTCATGTTTACTGCCGCTATAAGCTGTATAATGGACTTAAGACTCTAGTTTCTGATGATTTACAGGCAGGATTGTCAAGCATAACATAGCAGTTCAATGGCATTTTAGAATTGAATATGCTGCTGATGTGTCTTGAAAAAAAGGTTATGCCAGGGTTCAGTCATATTCAGGGGATGTCATGGAGTTAATTGCAACTGCAGTATAATGTGATTTGCGGCAGAGACACTCTCTCTCTTTACTGCACCTACAGTGCCTTCAGAAAGTATTCAAATGTATTGAAAATGAAATAGAGAAATAAAACATTTACATAAGTATTCAAACCTCTGAGTCAATAATTTGTAGAAGCACCTTTGGCGGCGATTACAGCTGTGAGTCTTTTTGGGTACGTTTCTAAGAGCTTTGCACACCTGGATTCTACAATATTTGCCCATTATACTTTAAAAAATGATTCAAGCCGATTTAAGTCATAACTGTAACTAGGCCACTCAAGATCATTCAATGTCGTCTTGGTAAGCAACTCCAGTGTAGATTTGGCCTTGTGTTTTAGGTTATTCTTCTGCTGAAATGTGAATTTGTCTCCCAGTGTCTGTTGGAAAGCAGACTGAAACAGGTTTTCCTATAGGATTTTGCCTGTGCTTATAGCTGTATTCAGTTTATTTTTGTCCTACATTACCAATCGGTGCCCTTCTTTGCGAGACATTGAAAAACCTCCCTGGTCTTTGTGGTTGAATCCGTGCTTGAAATTCACTAATCAATTGAGGGACCTTATAGATAATTGTATGTGTGGGGTACAGAGATGGGGTAGTTATTCAAAAATCATGTTAACCACTATTATTCAACACGGAATGAGTCCATGCAACTTATGCGATTTGTTACATTTTTACTCCTGAACTTATTTAGGCTTGCCATAACAAAGGGGTTGAATACTTATTGACTTGACATTTCAGCTTTTCATATTTTATTAATGTAGAAAATGTTCTACCAACAGAATTCCACTTTGACATTATGAGGTATTGTGTGTAGATCAGTGACACAAAATCTAAATGTAAAACATTTTAAATTCAGGCTGTAACACAACAAAATGTGGAAAAGGTACTTTCTGAAGGCACTGTATGTTACCTTTTCATCCTCTGTATCCTGGTCGTACAGGTACACTAAGTGGTGACGGGACTGTGGGTGGTGTGGGGCACTGTTATTGAATAGTTGAACCACATACCTCTTGCCATTTATTTTCTAGCTTTACGAGCACTCCAGGTTTTATGGGTGGTTCTCTCTAAAACAAAAGGTAACCTGGGCTGTCCTGAAATACTATGACAGTCTCATTAAAATGAATAGCCAGGCATTGATCTAAGTTAGATCTGAGGCAGAGCACATCTCTAGTATGTTGCTATGTGCACTAATGATTGTAGTGTGTTGCTGGTGTGTGATGTGTTTTGTCTTTGTAAGGCAGGTGGTCACGATGGCACAGAAGGTCCTAGTGACAGGGGGAGGAGGCTACATTGGCAGCCACTGTGTGGTGGAACTGATTGAGGCAGGATTCTGCCCTGTGGTCATAGATAACTTCAGCAATGCTGTCCAAGGTAAGTGTCCTTAGTTTGCCCAGTGTGGCTTTGCGAGTAGGCTAATACGGCATATGACACCCTATCTGTTTGACAGTAACTGTTTGTTTTCTGTGTGATGCTGATAACAGTTACAGTAAAGGTGTGTTTGTGTATGTGCAAGCATGTATGTTAATCATTGTTCCACATCCTTTTGTTTTGTGGAGGAGAAAGGGATGTCCTTGAGAGCCTGCGTAGAATAGAAAAGATCCTGAACACCAGCATTGAGTTCTATGAGCTGGACCTGCTAGACTGCACAGGCCTGGATAAGCTCTTCAAACAGGTTGCAAACTACACACATCCCTGCTGAACAGTGTTCATATGCATAGGCTTTAACTAGGCCCCAGAGTTTTCCCTCTTCAGGTCACGAGTCAGGGACAACTCCTGGCCCTATTAGTATTTTTGCTTAAGACCTTTGTCTATGTTAGGTTTTTACCTGTTTGTCTCTGTCTTAATGTCTTAACAGCATTCATTCAGTGCTGTAATGCACTTTGCTGGTCTGAAAGCAGTGGGTGAGTCAGTTGAGCAGCCATTGAGGTACTATCGGGTCAACCTCACCGCAACCATGAACTTGCTTGAGGTAAGCGAGAACACCTCAATCTTAGCTTGCCTTGCATTATTTGAAGTGACCTATTATGGAATGGCATTCACTGCTGCTTGCCTAGAACTGATACCTAAGTGCATGAGTGCTTGTGGGTTGATTTGATAACTTTGTAGCACTGTACTTGTCTTTTACTTTTGACCAGCTACTAGTGTTGCTTGCAATAATCTCAACCCACTTCCTGATGTTAGTCTGTATGCCTAAGCGTGTGTGTGCTTTAGATTGCTGTCTCAAGGGCTGCTGTCTGTCCGTGTGTGTCGTGTGTGTGTGCATCTGCATGTCTCCCAGGTGATGCAGACTCATGGCGTGCGCAATCTGGTCTTCAGCAGCTCAGCCACGGTGTATGGAGACCCCCAGCGGCTTCCCATAGACGAACAGCACCCTGTTGGGGGGTGCACCAACCCTTACGGCAAGACTAAGTTCTTCATAGAGGAGATGATTATGGACCAGTGTAAGGCAGAAAAGGTACTGTACCTACCTACCCCAGGTTCTCTATTCAACATCACACACCCTGACCATTTGTCACATACGCCCCATGCATTATAGATGTCCTGAATAACAGTGTGTATAACAATTTGTACAACGATAATAATGCCCATACCACTGTATGTATTCACAGGACTGGAACGCGGTGCTGCTGCGGTATTTTAACCCCATCGGGGCGCACTCCTCTGGGCTCATCGGAGAAGACCCTCAGGGCATTCCCAACAACCTGCTGCCCTATGTCGCCCAGGTAACCACAAACAATGTTTATCCACCTTGAATGACGTGATATACCACTTTGAGTTATTCCTTTTCTAATCTCTGTTCTTTTCACCGGGATGTAGTATTGTAATTGACTTAACTTTAGGTGCTGTGGCTCTCTTCTCTAACCCAGGTGGCCATTGGGAGAAGAAAACACCTCAATGTGTTTGGGAACGACTACGACACTATTGATGGAACAGGTAATGATGACTGACTTTATGCTTAAACAAAAGAGGGTTGATTGACATTGATTGAAAACAGCACTGAATAGAATTCAATCAATCATAACCGTCTGATGGTAAATGTCAGATCATATAATTTTTTACTGAAATGCATCCAATTGTGAATAATCCTTCTCCTCTTTCTCTCTTTAGGAGTGCGAGATTACATCCATGTTGTGGATTTGGCCAAAGGACACATAGCTGCCCTCAAGAAACTGAAAGACAATTGTGGGTGCAAGGTACAGTATACCGGCTGCCTGAATTACCTGAACACACTATTACCTGAGTGATCTTTCCTGTCTTTCCTCATTCATTCGCAATTTCTCTTGTTTCATCCGTTTTAATATAGAAATGTGACATTTCCCCGCTCTCTCACTCTCTAGGTGTATAATTTAGGAACAGGAACCGGTTACTCTGTGCTCCAGATGGTAAAGGCTATGGAGAAGGCCTCAGGGAAGGAAGTGAGTGACCTGACCCTCTTTTAAAAACTTCAGAGCCTTCATCCATCAGTATTCCTAGATGACCTTATTACCTCCTAATTACAGGGAATGGAATCCTTTTTAGATCTACATGTGTATTAAGGGGCTACTTCATGCAATACCTGTGACGGCTAATTTCAGACCAAACCATTTCACGTGAGGGTGGTTGGACTGTAATGATTGTCTTTGCCACAGATCATGTACCTGATCGCCCCCCGGCGAGGAGGAGATGTAGCATCCTGCTATGCTGACCCCCTTCTGGCTGAGAAAGAGCTGGGCTGGAAAGCTGACTTCGACCTGGAGAGAATGTGTAAGTACACCTTTATTGAACTACTACCCCTTACTTTCACTGTTACTCTGAGTCTGTACATCATTTGTCAACACAACACGACAGCTCCAGGTCTCTGTACAATGCACAATCTTTGATTACATAGAGCAAATGTTTATTCTCATAATGTCATGCCTCTGGTTGTCTCCAAAGGTGAGGACCTGTGGCGTTGGCAGTCTAAAAACCCCACCGGATTCACCAATAACAGCCCATCAACAATATGATGTCACTCAATGCTCATCTCATCTTCTTCACTTCCTCCTAAGTTACCGGGCCAAAGCAAATCATAAAGTTCCTAATTTTTCTATCACATTCACACATGAAGAGACCTCAAGACAAAATGAGTGATTTATATTTCATAGTGATTTAATATTATGTTGTTGATTCCATACAGCTACTTTCACTAAGGCTGTTCTCTAATACTTAGGTGACAAATACCATGTCTTATTGCTGTCTTATTATTTGTATGTATTGTCATAGACATTTTCTCTAATTATATAATAGTTGAGTGTATAGCCATACAAATGGGGAAATAAATACATTTTCTAAACAAAGAAAATTTATTGTGTTTTGATTTCATTCAATCATTTTTCATCGACCCTGGTAAGAGATGCTGTGGTGTATGTGGTGCTTGATTGAATGGATTGTTTGAGTATGGGGGCGAATAGAGCATATCGGGCAGCGGGCGAACCAGGTCACCTTTTGAATATCATACCTTTGTTGTGGTAGAGCATTGGCAGAGACCGGGGAGTGTAAGCAGGCTATAGTGTATGGGGAGTGATTCAGGCCAAAATTAAGTCTAGGCAACAGTACCACCAAGTGCCTCTCGTCTACTATTGGACATCTGGCTGTCATGAGGTGATACCAACGCCTTACTAACGTCTGTGTGACGCCTGCGTGTTAATAAAAATCATAAGGTGCATAGTTTAGATCAATTAAATAATAATAATATGCCATTTAGCAGACGCTTTTATCCAAAGCGACTTACAGTCATGTGTGCATACATTTGTCCCTACCTCAATCAAGTACAAATGTAAAATGGTTAAGGTAAGGGTTAAGTTTAGTGTTCGGTAAGAGTTATGGTTATAGTCAGGGGCGCAACTGTCACGGGACGGGAGGACATGACCCCCACACACTCTGAAATTGCATTTTTGTCCCCCCCCCCCAGTTTTATCATTGCACTGTGATACAAAAAGAGGTCCGTTTGAGGATGCTACAGTCACCCCTGGTGGAGGTTATTGGAACTGCTATTTAAGTCTGCACAGAGGTTGACGGTGCTATGTTGCATGTTATCTTGAATATCAGGCAGCAGTTTGTTGAGTACAGGTTGAACTTGTTGAGTATACTCTTTGAAACAGAGGTTCCAACAGGGTTATTTGGCTGTCACCAAAGGAGAACCCTTTTTGGTTCCAGGTAGAATAATTTTTGGTTCCAGTAAGAACCCTTTTGGGTTTCATGTAGAACCCTCTGTGGAATGGAACCCAAAAGGGTTCTACCTAGGCACCAAAGGGGCTCTACCTGGAACCAAAAAGGGTTCTACAAAGGGTTATCCTATGGGGACAGCGGAAGAATCCTTTTAGGTTCTAGATAGCACCTTTTTTTCCTAAGAGTGTAGGCCTATATTGCATTGGTGGTTCCATGTTTTTTTTGCAAACAGAAGACAAAGAAATTGACAAAACAATGAAAAAATTGACAACATTCGTCAATGTTATAAAATAAAACAAAACTTGTTGATCAAGTGTAGCATTTTGAATTGCATTAACATAAATTACCGTAAATCAACAATGTAGATTATAAAATACGGGAATTAACGGTGAACATTTACTGGTGGTGAAAAATAAAACAGGGAATTGATCAACATGAACAAACAAAGGGTAGCCTAAACAATTCACACAATGACGCAATTAATGCGCACGATTTGCCGGGAGACAGAAACATGCCTTTAGTGCGTCTTCACCACACACCCATTCCCTCCTTGTCTAGACATTTTTTTTAAATTACACTAATCTTTACAAGGAATACGCCTAGGCGTAACCTTAAAAATGTGGTCAGGTATAAAGCAGTACTCATTAATGGAAAACAAATGAAAAATCAAAGAGCCCATGCGGAGCATTGAAAACAATTATTTTTTACCAATGCCTGTTTAATCATAAAAAGCAGAAGATCATTAATCACAATGGTTAGCCTATGCAAATTAATCGGAAAACATTCCAACCTTATTAATAGGACTACATTTAGCCTAATTGGGAACACATATGGCGAGAAGTCAAAGGCTATTGTTTGTCAAATCCCGATTAAATATAGGCCTTCATGTGTATCAAATCTGTAGGCAATAGTGGGCTACATCAATGAGAAATATAGCTGAAATATTTAGGCTTTATCATGATCTGTGATCAAAATAGGCTGGGGCGGGGGGCGGGGGGGGGGGGGGGTCGGTTCTGTTTAAGCTAAGGTTATGCATAAAAATGCAACTGCACTGAAATGAATAGCCTGATTCAATGCAATTCTCCTGAGAGATAAACATGTGTTTATCTGTTAAGCTGTTTGCTCTATGAATAGACCAATATCGCTTCTATACTGATTCTATATTTTTGGTATTTTGCTATAGGCATAGCCTACCACTAATATTCTAAATTGCGGAGCATTTAAAACGACCATATTTTTCGTGGGATAATGACACTTGCTTTACATTTAAAAGTGAATGTTTTCATAAGCCTATAGGCCTACCAAGAACCCATGTTGAGGCTGAGCAATACCTTCAATAGGCTAGTAGAATATGCAGAAATAATCGTGGAGTTAATCATTGTTATAGCCTAGATAGTTTTATATAATCTGGACCATTGTTTTTTCGAAGGCTAAGCAAGCAAGGGGTAGCCTATGCTTTTTGCCCGTCTCTATAACAAGGGTTAGGCCTATATCCTCACATACCCAGTCAATTCAAGCCCTGCTTTTAACCATGAGACATCTCCACAGAAATTGATAGCCTAAGGATTGCATGGTGACAGTGATTGTGTCTGTTAAACAGGTAAACTTGTGGTAAACTGGGAACTCTGGGGAGAAAAACAAGATCAAATCATGACAGTGATTTTCAGGTCGGAAAGTTGGAGAAAGATGCCAGAATTTCCGAATAGAAATTCCGAGTTGGATGACCATTCAAAATAATTTGTTTATTTTTAGTTCCCAGTTGTCTTGAACGCACTGAAGTCGGAATTCAGAGATTGCCGAATTCCGAGTTCCCAGTTGTTTTGAACACTGCGCTAGAGACCTAGCTAACATATTCTATCTGAATAGGGCTCCCTCCAACAAATAAGCTCTCTTGTTCATATTGATTTGAGAAATAGGCATACCTACACAGTAATGGTGGCTGGCTGCAAATCAACTAGCCATATTTTATATAGAGGGGATATGCATATTTTAGCTAAATTGACAAATTCAATTAATTAGATTACTCTGGCAATGGATAATATATCAGAGTAGTGCAGAAGGTGTCAGAGTAGTGCAGAAGGTGTCATATGCTGAAGCAGTGAAAAAAGTAGGAGGATGGGGTCAAGGGTGAGGGATCCTAGTGAGGAGTAGATTGGTGCCAACACAGAGCCAACGAGTGATATATGCTTCAGTAAGGTTGGCTTCTTAGCGTTCATAACAATGGTTATCAACTGTCCTGCAGAAATGGAATGTACTGTAAATCACAGAAAATAGATGTTCTGGTGCCAGCTGCAGTGAAGTATTTGGGTATGCGAGATTTGACTTCAGAAGAGTTACAGGGTGTGTTGAGTGTCCGATCCTCCCAGGCCGTTGGCATGGTGCAGGAGAAGATCGGGTCAAAGTTGTGGAATGGGGTAGTGGGTAGTGTAGGTGGCAGCTGCAGGGAGGTACCTGAGTGTACAACATTTTACTGCAGAAGAGTTATAAGATATTTTCAGACTTTGATTTTTGTATTTTTTCCCCCCTTCCTTTTTATTTTTGTATCACAAATGTAATGTGATTGAACACACGGTACTGCATAGTAGGTGGCGGCATGCACTAACAAAATGTGCGAACGCCATGATACCTGTCACGATTCTCTAAAGCAGAACCCAGAAGCAGACCAGGACAAGGTGAGTAGAACGAAGGTGAGTATTTATTTACAGACTCAAATGTGGAAGCAGAATAATCCAGGAGACGGTGCGGGCAGCGGAGGTGAGTTGGTAGGAGTGAATAGGCAGATCCAATGGTGTCACAGAAGCCACCGACGACCAGGCAGGGGTGGGGTGAATGTTCTGGGAGAATGACTGTAGACAGAGTAAACGGAGGTGAGTACACGGCAAGCAAAAAGTACAGAACAATGTTGGTGTTTAAATTATATGGAGAGGGAGTACAAACCAACGACGCTGGACAGAGTGGAATTGGGTTAAGCAAAAGGCAGTTTATTAAAACAGAGATATCTTGTCCTGCTAATTAACATGCATGGAATCCTGCTAATTAACATGCATGGACCTAATCATATGGCTCTCTATGGAGTCAGCTGAGAAGGGTGTTTAAACAGAGTTTACAGCATTACTTTATACAATGTAACATAAAGGGAGGGATTCTTCTCCTAGTCTGTCCAGAGCAGATGCCCCATTGGTGCACGGCAGAGTCCTCTGCCCTTGGCACCCGACCAGTAGACAGGGGAGTGGAGTGTGAGTGTGCGTGCACAGTGAAATGTCTGTGTGTGTCAAGGGAACTCGTGAGAAGAAGGAACTGGTGATTGGGGCCTGTGGCGTGGGTGTTGTCCTGTTATTGCACTCCTGTAAGATTAGGCCATCTGGTGACAAGATATGGTGTTCTCCTCTGTCCTTTGTTCTTGCACAGGAACAGCATTTATTGAAAACAAGCTCCTAACACAAATGGGTCTTGCACAACCTCTTGCACAACATATTAGTCAGATCAATCTGTAACATTTTATATTTACTACGACAACAACAAAACTAACTCTAGTAAACTTGAGGCTGATACGCTGACACAACATACTGTTCATGGCTAACGATCCGGCAGGGAATGGATGTCAGGTCAGAGCTTATGAAGTGGAGAGGTGATGATCAGGACCAGGTGTGCAGATAGCTGATGAGATGCAGGTGCGGGTAAACGAGAGATCTCCCGCCTAGCCTCGTCGCCCGGCAACCAGACAGGGTGCGTTCAGGAACCTCAGGAAACAGACTCCAAGACAGAAAACAGGCAACTCAGGCAAAAACAGACTCAGGAAGCGGGATTCATGACAATACCAAAGAAGAGAAGGACGATCACCTGGGAGAGTTCCAAAAGCTTGAGCGGGAAACGACGGCTGAGAAGCTGTCCGCGTTTAGTGAATTAGGATAGATAAACAACGATTATTCAATATAGCTAAATCAATAGATTTGAACAAAGCTTTAACAAAACGGGGAGGAAATCCAGTGGAGGTGGTTGAGCCCGTACATTGACTTTGCACCGGTACCCCCCTGTATATAGCCTCCCTACTGTTATTTTATTTTACTGCTGCTCTTTAGTTATTTGCTTTACTTTGCATTGTTGGTTAAGGGCTTGTAAGTAAGCATTTCACTGTAATGTCTACACCTGTTGTATTCGGTGCATGTGGCAAATAAATTTTGATTTGATTTGATTTGAGCGACACAGGGCTGTGACTGGAACAGAGATGGATGGAAAGGTAGGGGGGTTAGGAGTTGAGGACAGGATGGAGTGTAGTGGTGGAGGTATAGTAAGAGTAAAGGTTAAGAAGAAGAGGAAGCCTGAGGAGCCTTTGCAGAGGAGAGTAGTAATGAGGGAAGTTCGGGTCGCAGTGTTGTACTGAGAGAAGTGGAGTTCAAGGTGTTGGTGAAATGTAAGGATCAAGGTGGAGTCACGGCGGTGAGTCCGATCGCGTTGACTAGAGATTTGGAGAGTAAAGTAGGATGGGTTGTGTCTGCTAAAGTTATTTGTGGTGGTGTGTTTCAATGCTAAACAGTATGAGAAGGCGCTCAAACTCAAGCAGGTATATAAATGTGTGGTTGATAGTAGCATACCGGATCAAACTGGACGGAAGTGGGTGAAGGAAGTTATTACAGGAGATCCAGAAATTGTTAACATGCAAGAAATAAAGGACCACTTAAAGGGAGGATCTCTTAATGAGGCAAAGCGCCTCCAGATGACACGAGATGGGAAGAAGGTGGATAGCTTGTCAGTGCTTCTGAAACCATTGCGTTGCTATAACTATCAAAGGTTTGGGCATGTGGCGGCGGTGTGTAAAGGCAAAAGGAGATGTACGAAGTGTGGGGGAGAACATGCATATGGAGAATGTGGAAATGGGGTCCAGTTAAAGTGCTTTAACTGTGGGGGCGCCCATGGTGTAGTGAATGGGGGTTGTGCCGTGATGAAAAGACAGCTGGAAGTGCAGCAGGTCAGGAGTGAGCGTAACATCTCGTATGCAGAAGCAGTGAAGGTAGTTCACGCAGAAACAATCGGGACACCTAGAAGAGCAGGTATTCCAGGGCAGTTTGAGATGCAGGTTGGGCGTGATGGAGGGAGCAGAATGGGGGAGAACACAAGATACATGAGGAAGGTTGTTACATTTGTGACAGCAGCAATCAATTGCACAGAATAATTACAATGGAGGACTAAGAAGATAAAGGTCATAGTGGAGCAGGCAGTGAGGTATTTTGGGATCACAGGACTGACATGGGAAAACGTACAGGATGACCTCAATAAGATTGAGAATCAGTCCAGCCAGGAATCATGTATTGGTGAATTTGCATTATGGTGTTAATCCTTCAATGGAATACCAGAAGTTTGATGGCTAATGGGCAAGAGTTCAAACAGTTTCTTGAGGAGTTACCAGCCAAACCTGATGTGATATGTCTCCAGGAGACATGGCTAAAACCTACTCTAGATGATGTATTACAAGGTTATGTTGCAGTCCATATAGAGTAGCAGGGGGAGGAGGAGGGTGTGCTACCTTTATAAAGCAGGGGATCCCATATAGGTGTGTGGAAGTGGGAGTGGAACAGGAGTATGTAGTGGTAGAGGTGTGGTTGGGAGGGGGGAATATGGTAATAGTGAACTTTTACAACCCGTGTAAGAGACTGGAGTTGCTGGCCTTTGGGAATGTAGAAGGTCAAGATAGGAGATGGGTAATGTGGTGTGGGGATTTTAATGGTCATAGTACGCTCTGGGGAGGGTTATGGACTGATGTAAATTGACAAGTGTTGGAGGAACTACTGGATGAGAAAGGGCTTGTGAGTCTTAATGATGGCCAGGGAACCAAGATTGATCCAGTAACTGTAAATTAATCTGCTCTGGATCTTACTTAATCTCAAGTTCAATGGCAGGCAGATGTAGTTGTAGTAGGCCTCCTGTAGCTCAGTTGGTAGAGCATGTCGCTTGCAACGCAAGGGTTGTGGGTTCGATTCCCACGGGGGACCAGTATGAAAAATGTATGCACTCACTAACTGTAAGTCGCTCTGGATAAGAGTGTCTGCTAAATGACTAAAATGTTAAATGTTTTGGAGTAATCTACAGTGGGTAGTGATCACTATCCTATCATGTGTACTGTAGGATTGAGGGAGGAAGAATCAATAGTAAATGGATTGAGGAGATGGATATTTGGGAAAGCGGAGTGGGGTCAGTTTCAGGAGTTGAGTGAATAGGAGCTGTCTCAGGTAGATCTTAATTCAGATATAGAAACAGTCAATGATGGAATAAGAGGAGCAATAGCAGGGGCTGCAAGGCAGGTGATTCCAATGGGTACAGGGGGGAGAAAGAGTAACGCAATTCCCTGGTGGATTGAAGAGTGTAGAGAAGCAGTGAAGTGTAGGAACAGGACTTTCAGAATGTTGAAAAGGTCCCATAATTACCATTTACATTACATTTACGTCATTTAGCAGACGCTCTTATCCAGAGCGACTTACAAATAGGTGCATTCACCTTATAGCCAGTGGGATAACCACTTTACAATCTTTTTTTTTTTTTTAAATCTTTTTTTTGGGGGGGGGGGGGGGGGGGTTGGGGTAAGGGGGGGGGGGGGGGGGGGGTAGAAGGATTACTTTATCCTATCCCAGGTATTCCTTAAAGAGGTGGGGTTTCAAATGTCTCCGGAAGGTGGTGAGTGACTCAGCTGTCCTGGCGTCGTGAGGGAGCTTGTTCCACCATTGGGGTGCCAGAGCAGCGAACAGTTTTGACTGGGCTGAGCGGGAACTATGCTTCCGCAGAGGTAGGGGAGCCATCAGGCCAGAGGTGGATGAACGCAATGCCCTCGTTTGGGTGTAGGGACTGATCAGAGCCTGAAGGTACGGAGGTGCCGTTCCCCTCACAGCTCCGTAGGCAAGCACCATGGTCTTGTAGCAGATGCGAGCTTCAACTGGAAGCCAGTGGAGTGTGCGGAGGAGCGGGGTGACGTGAGAGAACTTGGGAAGGTTGAACACCAGACGGGCTGCGGCATTCTGGATGAGTTGTAAGGGTTTAATGGCACAGGCAGGGAGCCCAGCCAACAGCGAGTTGCAGTAATCCAGACGGGAGATGACAAGTGCCTGGATTAGGACCTGTGCCGAATTACCAGCACCTGATTCAGTATAAACAAGCACAAGCAGTAGTAAGGAGGATCATTAGGACAGCTAAGAGGGAGTATGTGTGTATGTATGTGTGTGTGTGTGTATATATATATATATACAGTGGGGAAAAACAGTATTTAGTCAGCCACCAATTGTGCAAGTTCTCCCACTTAAAAAGATGAGAGAGGCCTGTAATTTTCATCATAGGTACACGTCAACTATGACAGACAAATTGAGAAAAAGAAATCCAGAAAATCACATTGTAGGATTTTTAATGAATTTATTTGCACATTATGGTGGAAAATAAGTATTTGGTCACCTGCAAACAAGCAAGATTTCTGGCTCTCACAGACCTGTAACTTCTTCTTTAAGAGGCTCCTCTGTCCTCCACTCGTTACCTGTATTAATGGCAACTGTTTGAACTTGTTATCAGTATAAAAGACACCTGTCCACAACCTCAAACAGTCACACTCCAAACTCCACTATGGCCAAGACCAAAGAGCTGTCAAAGGACACCAGAAACAAAATTGTAGACCTGCACCAGGCTGGGAAGACTGAATCTGCAATAGGTAAGCAGCTTGGTTTGAAGAAATCAACTGTGGGAGCAATTATTAGGAAATGGAAGACATACAAGACCACTGATAATCTCCCTCGATCTGGGGCTCCACGCAAGATCTCACCCCGTGGGGTCAAAATGATCACAAGAACGGTGAGCAAAAATCCCAGAACCACACAGGGGGACCTAGTGAATGACCTGCAGAGAGCTGGGACCAAAGTAACAAAGCCTACCATCAGTAACAAACTACGTCGCCAGGGACTCAAATCCTGCAGTGCCAGACGTGTCCCCCTGCTTAAGCCAGTACATGTCCAGGCCCGTCTGAAGTTTGCTAGAGTGCATTTGGATGATCCAGAAGAGGATTGGAAGAATGTCATATGGTCAGATGAAACCAAAATATAACGTTTTGGTAAAAACTCAACTCGTCGTGTTTGGAGGACAAGGAATGCTGAGTTGCATCCAAAGAACACCATACCTACTGTGAAGCATGGGGGTGGAAACATCATGATTTGGGGCTGTTTTCCTGCAAAGGGACCAGGACGACTGATCTGTGTAAAGGAAAGAATGAATGGGGCCATGTATCGTGAGATTTTGAGTGAAAACCTCCTTCCATCAGCAAGGGCATTGAAGATGAAACGTGGCTGGGTCTTTCAGCATGACAATGATCCCAAACACACCACCCCTGCAACGAAGGAGTGGCTTCGTAAGAAGCATTTCAAGGACCTGGAGTGGCCTAGCCAGTCTCCAGATCTCATCCCCATAGAAAATATTTGGAGGGAGTTGAAAGTCTGTGTTGCCCAGCGACAGCCCCAAAACATCACTGCTCTAGAGGAGATCAGCATGGAGGAATGGGCCAAAATACCAGCAACAGTGTGTGAAAACCTTGTGAAGACTTACAGAAAACGTTTGACCTGTGTCATTTCCAACAAAGGGTATATAACAAAGTATTGAGAAACTTTTGTTATTGACCAAATACTTATTTTCCACCATAATTTGCAAATAAATTCATAAAAAATCCTACAATGTGATTTTCTGGATTTTTTTTCTTCTCATTTTGTCTGTATGATGAAAATTACAGGCCTCTCTCATCTTTTTAAGTGGGAGAACTTGCACAATTGGTGGCTGACTAAATACTTTTTCCCCCCACTGTATATATATATATATATATATATATATATATATATATATATATATATATATATATATATATATATATATATATATGTGAAATATACAGTGCCTTGCAAAAGTATTCATCCCCCTTGGCATTTTTCCTATTTTGTTGCATTACAACCTGTAATTTAAATGGATTTTATTTGGATTTCATGTAATGGACATACACAAAATAGTCCAAATTGGTGAAGTGAAATGAAAATAAAAACTTGTTTTAAAAAAAAAATAACGGGAGGATCACGTGACCCTTGAACGAGATGGCCGCATGAACTAGGAGCTCCGCACAAGTAGTTTCCAATTCCTAATCTTACCTCCACTTCAAGTTTAAACTCATTTAGCTTTAGTCAAAAAGTCATGGCGGCTTCAAAAGGCAACACTACAGGTGACATTTTTACCCGGACTCGAGTACTAGCGACGGAAAAAGCCTCCAAGAAGCAGCTAGCTTCAGAAAAAGCTAGCGCCATTAGCCAGGAGAAAGAGGACCCGTCCCCCCCCGAGGCCCAACGAATGCCAACCTCGCACTCTGTCGAAGACATCTTTTCTGAGCTGAGATCCCAACGTACAGAACTCAACACTAAACTAGATGCCATTAACGCTCAGCTCAGTGCGATAGGGGGCAAGGTGACAATCCTGGAAAATGCCTTGCCTGACATAAACAACAAGATAACCATAAACGCGGGGCGCCTGGACGAGGCAGAGGGGCGAATCCTATCCACGGAAAACTTATTGACAGACGCCATGGAAACAATAGCATATGCTAAAAAAAAAATAGAGCAGCTGGAAGAGAAAACAGAGGACCTGGAAAACAGGGGGCGAAGGAATAATTGTGTTCTATTAAATCTGGGCGAAAAAGAAGAGGGAAACATGCCACTGATCCGCTACCTGCAAGACAAACTTCCCGAGTGGCTCCACCTGTCCACCGACAGGCCCATAGAACTCGAGAGAGCTCACCGAGCACTGAGGCCCCCACCAGCAGCCAGACAACCACCGCGCCCAATCACCATACGTTTCCTGAGATTCACCGACAAGGAACGAGTCCTACAGGCGGCGAAAACCAACACCATTACAGTGGGAAACGCCAAACTCACCTTACTCCAGGACCTGTCAGCTGGAATACGCCGAAAGCGCCGAGAGTTTGACGAGGTGAAGAAATGCTCCATTGACCGAGGCATCTTTAGGGGATTCAAATACCCAAACGAGCTCAGGATTCTTCACCAAGGAGCCCTGCGACACTTCAAAACTCCCGAAGAGGCAAAACGTTTTTTGAAAGACAACCCCGGTCAATGAGAAATGGACCATTGACTAAATGCGATTAATGCGATTACTGTTATTACTAAAGGAGGTAAGACAACATATAGCCGATATCCAAAGACCCACCGCCCTGCTAAATTTCATTATAGCCGTCCAATCTATATTTATGTTCCTTTAGCTGAGAGGGATAGGCCCCATATTATAACTTAGGCCTACTGTATGTAGGCTGGGCTATTGATTTTATTTTCTCCCTTTCTTAATGTGGTCTGGACGGGGGCTACGTTGTCAGTTACTCAATGCGGGCGGAGAGGATGAGGCATTTCTTTGGTGGGGAGGGGGAGACGTTGTGCGTTGCTAACTGTTCCCGGTCTTTTTTTTTGTTGGAACACAGAATTGTGACTGAGCGGGGAGGTAATAGATCCAACGGGATATGTCGAGTTGTTTGGGAACTCGGCTGGGGTGTTCAGAGATTGTTATTTTATGTAAACCATTTATTTTCCTTTTATGTGAACGCAGCTGTAACTACGATCCACCTTTACCCAGAGATGACTTGCACTAAAGTTCGATTACTGTTCGATGACGATGACTAGTACCTTAAATCTATTGACATGGAACTGCCACGGTCTAGGCCATGCAATAAAACGGAAAAAGATACTATGTGCTCTAAAAAAGGAAAAAGCAGACATCGCGCTATTGCAAGAGACACACCTCTGTGATGCTGAACATGCCAAACTCCGCAGAGCTTGGGTGGGACAGGTGTATTTCTCATCTTTCAAATCCAACAGTAGAGGTACAGCAATACTTATCCATAAGAATGTTCCATTCATAATTGACAAAAACATATCTGATCCGGAGGGGAGATTTATCTTGATAACTGGGTCACTGTATGGGCAACCAATTACTATCTTAAACATATACGCCCCTAACACAGATACTCCTGCTTTTATGTCGAAAATGATAACTCTGTTCAATGAGCATTGTGTTTCCTTTGGAGTGTTGGCCGGAGATTTTAATTGTACCCTGAACCCAACCCTAGACAAATCATCTCAAATCACCACCACAAATCCTAGATCTGCAAAGATGTTGAACTCTCTTACTAAAGAGATGGGACTGATAGATATCTGGAGAGAGACTAATAGCTCAGCTATGGACTATACATACTACTCTAATGTCCATAACACCTACTCCCGTATAGATTACATTTTTATCCCAAAGAGTTTCATAAATTCAGCCACGTGTACAATCGGACCCATAGCGCTTTCGGATCACGCCTTTGTCCACCTCCGCTTTGACCTCTGCAAAAACATCCCGAGATCAAAGAGCTGGAAATTCAACACCTCCATGCTATCAAACGAAGCATTCCATACATTGGTAACTACATGGATAGACAACTACACACAAGACAACAAAGATTCTCCTGTTTCTCCGGCCACAATGTGGGACGCTGCTAAAGCCACACTAAGAGGTCATCTAATTGCATATGCTTCCTCTAAGAAAAAAGCAATGGAAGCACACAGGCTAGATCTGGAGAGGGAGCTGGAACGCTGTGAAAAAGTACATAAACAATCCCCAGACAGCACCTCCTGGAGTCAACTTAAAGCAGCCAAAGCCAAACTGAATTTGGACTATACTCGGGAGATTAAAAAAAAAGTTTTCTTTTCTAAACAGAAATACCATGAGTATAGCAATAGGCCTAGTAGATTGCTTGCTTATCAATTAAAAAAAGAGCAGTCAGAGCGTACAATTATGGCTATCCGAACAGCAGAGGATGAGGTCACATATGATCCAAAAAAGATCAATTTAACTTTTCATGATTTTTACTGCAAACTATATACCTCTGAGAGAAAACACACGGAGGCAGAACTCCACTCCTTCCTAGAGGGAATCTCGCTACCTAAACTATCAGAGACCGACCAAGAAGATCTCAACTCCCCCTTCACTCCTGAGGAGATCCTGGAGGCAATTACCTCCATGCCACCTAACAAGTCCCCAGGCCCAGATGGATTCCCCAGAGAGTTCTACAAAGCTTTTTGGCCCCAGCTTAGCCCTATTTTCATGCCAATGCTGGAGGATTTTTGCAAAAACGGAGTTCTCCCAGACTCAATGCACACGGCTCGCATTACAGTGTTGCTCAAAAAAGACAAGGATCCCCTATCCTGCTCCTCCTTCCGGCCCATAAGCTTGTTGGATTTCGACTACAAAATAATCACCAAATTGCTCGCCAAAAGACTAAACACTCTTCTTCCCAAAATAATAAAAGCGGACCAGACGGGATTTATTAGAGACAGATACTCTTCTGATAACATTCGCCGTCTTTTTGATATTATTGATCAAGTAAACGCACAGAAGACCCCTGTCCTGCTGGCTTCACTGGATGCTGAGAAGGCGTTCGACAGGATGGAGTGGAGCTTTCTGTTCTCAGTCTTAGAGAAGTTCAACATGGGCCCAAACTTTATTAAATGGATCAAATCACTATACTCTCATCCAAATGCCATGGTGACTACTAACGGACTGAACTCTGACAGATTCCCTTTGGGACGGGGCACAAGACAAGGGTGCTCGCTGTCCCCCCTGCTCTACTTGTTGGGGGCGGAGCCTCTGGCAGAGTTGATAAGGAGCAATCCAAGTATTATGGGTGTTCCTGCAGGCGGCCTGCAGCACAAGATTTCACTTTACGCGGATGATGTCTTGCTCTACATATCCAACCCTGAGAAATCCCTTCCTCCCATCTTAGATACAATTGCTCAGTATGGCACGTTTTCAGGTTATAAGATTAATTTTAACAAATCCACTGTCTGCCCTCTCAATATCATACTCATCAGTTCTATGAAGACACTATGCCCATTCCAATGGAAGACACAGGGGTTTCAATACCTTGGGATATTCATAACACCAGATCTGAATAGGCTTTTCAAAGAGAATTATCTTCCACTCCTGGATCAAATCAAGAACAACCTCCAAACCTGGATCTCCCTCCCAATTAGCTTAGTAGGAAGAATTAATGTAATCCGTATGAACATCCTCCCTAGACTGAACTATTTATTTCAGATGCTCCCATGCTATCTCCCAGCTTCCTTTTTCAAAACAATTAACCAAAGCATCACCAAATTTATATGGGGCAATAAAAAACCTAGGATCAAGCTTTCCACTCTATCGAAACCTGAATCTAAGGGTGGTCTTGCCCTTCCCTCCCTTCAATTGTACTACTGGTCTGCCCAAATCCGCAACATGCTAACATGGATCACAAACAGACAAGAGTCAACGTGGAGCCAGATAGAAG
The DNA here is from genome assembly GCF_964263955.1 of Coregonus lavaretus. Lineage (NCBI taxonomy): Eukaryota > Metazoa > Chordata > Actinopteri > Salmoniformes > Salmonidae > Coregonus > Coregonus lavaretus. The sequence continues at coordinate 17,316,724 of NC_140014.1, forward strand.
CCCAATCTTGTGGTTCATTGCCACTAAGCTCAACTATATTCATTGATAACTTTAGTGAAGTGGGCAACATAGCCAAAACATTTGTGATTTACAGTACCCTACGAGCGTGGAGGGACTGTAAGAAATACTTGGGCATCTCCTCCCAAATATGTTCTCACTCGCCTATAGTAGGCAACCCAGACTTGCCAAAAGCCCTGAGAGATGCCAACTTTAATCTTTGGCATACTCTAGGAATCAGGACCTTTTCAGACCTATTTCATCAGAAGACCACTACACTGAAATCCTTTCAAGAGCTCTGCAATGAATTCAATGTGCCAAGATCCCATTTTTTTAAATATCTACAAATTAGACATGTCATCTCCTCATTTACTTCCAAGAGGAGGTTTAGAACTCAGTTGAATGAAGTTGAAACCCTTCTTGTCACAGCACCATCCATTAAAGGCAAAATATCCTATATCTATAGACTCCTTTCTGAGAAAGGAGGATCCTCCTTTACTCCCTTGAAAATAATATGGGAAAAGGACCTTGGTCTGACTATCAGTGATGAGTTATGGGCGGAGGTTTGCGACAGGGTATACTGCTCCTCTACTAATGTAAAAATGAAAGAATCTAATTACAAATTTTTGTACAAATTTTATTACACTCCCCTGAGACTCCATAAAACGAAAACAGACATTTCTCCTAATTGTAATAGATGTACCTGTCACGATCGTCTACCAATGAGGAAGCGGACCAAAGCGCAGCGTTGCGAGTGAACATGATTTATTAATTAACGTACTCACGAAAACAAAACAAACAAAGACGATGCGTGAAGTCCAATAAACAGAGACACTGGAACATGGAACAATAACCCACAACTAACACAAGAAAACCTACATCTTAAATATGGCTCCCAATCAGAGATAACGAGCCGACAGCTGACACTCGTTACCTCCGATTGGGAGTCAATGAATACAAACAAGGAAACACAACCACAACCTAGAAATAGACACAACAGAACTCCTCACCTAGAAATAAACGTGACAGACATGCAAACATAAAATTACACCCAAAACCCAACAAACAACATACACCCTGGCTCAAATACACAAGTCCTGGAGCCAGAGTGTGACAGTACCCCCCCCTAAAGGTGCGAACTCCGGGCGCACCAGCATACAGTCTAGGGGAGGGTCTGGGTGGGCGTCTGTCCACGGTGGCGGTTCTGCTTCTGGTCGTGGTCCCCATCCCACCTTAGTCACTCTCCGCTTCCGTCCTCCCTTCCTCATGACCACCCCCCAACTCAACCCCACTGGATTAAGGGGCGGCACCGGACTCAGGGGCGGCACCTGACTACGGGACAGTACCGGACTAAGGGGCAGCACCGGACTAAGGGGCAGCACCGGGATAAGGGGCAGCACCGGGACAAGGGGCAGCACCGGACTACGGGGCAGTACCGGACTAAAGGGCAGTACAGGACTGAGGGGCAGCACCGGGCTAAGGGGCAGTACCGGACTACGGGGCAGCACCGGACTAAAGGGCAGCACCGGGCTAAGAGGCAGTACCGGACTACGGGTCAGCACCAGGCTAAGGGGCGGCACCGGACTCAGGGGCAGCACCGGACTAAGGGGCAGCACCGGGCTGAAGGGCAGTACAGGACTAAGGGGCAGCACCGGGCTAGATGGCGGATCCTGGCTGGCTGGCTCTGGCGGATCCTGGCGGGACGGCTCTGGCGGATCCTGGCGGGACGGCTCTGGCGGATCCTGGCGGGACGGCTCTGGCGGATCCTGGCGGGACGGCTCTGGCGGATCCAGGCTGGACGGCTCTGGCGGATCCTGGCGGGACGGCTCTGGCGGATCCGGGCTGACCGGCTCTGGCGGATCCTGGCTGGACGGCTCTGGCGGATCCTGGCGGGACGGCTCTGGCGGATCCGGGCTGACCGGCTCTGGCGGATCCTGGCTGGCCGGCTCTGGCTGATCCTGGCTGGACGGCTCTGGCGGATCCAGGCTGGACGGCTCTGGCGGATCCTGGCGGGACGGCTCTGGCGGATCCGGGCGGGACGGCTCTGGCGGATCCGGGCTGACCGGCTCTGGCGGATCCTGGCTGGCCGGCTCTGGCTGATCCTGGCTGGCCGGCTCTGGCTGATCCGGCTGCTCATGGCTGGCTGACGGGTCTGGCTGCTCATGGCTGGCTGACGGATCTGGCTGCTCATGGCTGACTGACGGATCTGGCTGCTCATGGCTGGCTGATGGTGCTGGCTGGGAGGCTGGCGGTGGAGGCGGACCCCAGCCTCGGATAGCAGTCATCACCTCCAGCAGGGCGGCTCCCATCTGCAGGATCTGCTCTTTCTGGTTCCGAACCTGAGCTTCCAGTCTAGTATGGGCTGCGTCGGCTCCTGCTGATTCCATAGCAGGTGTCTGATTCTGTCTGGCGGACGGCTCTGCAGGCTCATGGCAGACGGACGGCTTTGCAGGCTCAGTACAGACGGGCGGCTTATGCAGCGCTTGGCAGACGGGCAGTTCAGACGCCCTAGGACAGACGGCAGACTCTGGCCGGCTGGCGACGCACATCGTGGACCTGGTGCGTGGAGTAGGAACAGACCGGCCCGTACCGGGAACACCCACCACTGGCCTTAACTGGGGATCAAGAACGGACCGGACCAGACTGGGAACACACTTCAGTCTCTCATGCCGTGCCACAACAACTTCCCTCCTTCCACTCGCCAATGGCTCCCGTAATCCGAATGCCTTCTCTCCAGCTCTACCTGTGGCAGCCTCCTGCTGCCCAGGCGCCCAAGCCATGTGCCCCCCCCCAAAAAAATTTTGGGGAGTAACCACGGGCTTCCAGCCTCGACTCCGCGCTGCCTCCTCGTACCACCTCCTCTCGGCTGCAGCCGCCTCCAGCTCTTCACGAGGGCGGTGATATTCCTCCATTTGTGGCCAAGGACCCTTTCCAGCCCGTATCTCCTCCCATGTCCATGAATCCGTTGGAGGTAGGTCCTGTTGCCGCTTGTTACGCTGCTTGGTCCTCTTTTGGTGGGTTATTCTGTCACGATCGTCTACCAATGAGGAAGCGGACCAAAGCGCAGCGTTGCGAGTGAACATGATTTATTAATTAACGTACTCACGAAAACAAAACAAACAAAGACGATGCGTGAAGTCCAATAAACAGAGACACTGGAACATGGAACAATAACCCACAACTAACACAAGAAAACCTACATCTTAAATATGGCTCCCAATCAGAGATAACGAGCCGACAGCTGACACTCGTTACCTCCGATTGGGAGTCAATTAATACAAACAAGGAAACACAACCACAACCTAGAAATAGACACAACAGAACTCCTCACCTAGAAATAAACGTGACAGACATGCAAACATAAAATTACACCCAAAACCCAACAAACAACATACACCCTGGCTCAAATACACAAGTCCTGGAGCCAGAGTGTGACAGTACCTCTGAAAGTGGAACCTATATGCATGTATTTTGGAGCTGCAGAGAGATTGCCAGATTTTGGCAATCTATACATACTGCTGCACAGAAAATACTAGATGTACAGTTTGATATGACCCCGTGTCTCTATCTTCTTAATGCCCAGCAGGACTTTGTTCTTGATCCTGACAGAGAAAATTTGCTCATGACCATTACATACTTTGCTAAGAAATGTATTCTTCTATTGTGGGCCTCTAATACTTCTCCTACATTTAAAATGTGGATTGACCAGATTGTTGACTTTCTCCCTCTTGAAAAGCTCACTTATGACCTCCACAAGAGACAGCCCAAGTTTGATAGACTCTGGTGCTGTAAAACCTAAAAACTAATTATTGGCTCGTCATCTCAGCTAAGGCTGGAAATAGCTAATAAGAACCTTGATAGTGCTGCTGCAAGTTCTATAATTTAAATTTTGTTATAATTATTATTTGTGTGTGTATGTATGTATGTATGTATGTATGTATATATATGTATGTATATATATATACATATATAAAACAATTTTTTATTATTATTATTTTTTTTTTTTTAAATTTAATTCACGTCTGTGAATGTGGAATGTGTTTGGTTGGTTGATTGAAAACTTAATAAAACTTTAAATTGAAAAAAAAAAAAAAAAAAACGGAAAAGTGGTGCGTGCATATGTATTCACCCCCTTTGCTATGAAGCCCCTAAATAAGATATGGTGCAAACAATTACCTTCAGAAGTCACATAATTAGTTAAATAAAGTCCACCTGTGTGCAATCTGTGTCACATGATCTGTCACATGATCTCAGTATATATATACACCTGTTCTGAAAGGCCCCAGAGTCAGCAACACCACAAAGCAAGCGGCACCATGAAGACCAAGGAGCTCTCCAAACAGGTCAGGGACAAAGTTGTGGGGAGGTACAGATCAGGGTTGGGTTATAAAACAATATCAGAAACTTTGAACATCCCACGGAGCACCATTAAATCCATTATTAAAAAATTTAAGAATATGGCACCACAACAAACCTGCCAAGAGAGGGCCACCCACCAAAACTCACGGACCAGACAAGGAGGGCATTAATCAGAGAGGCAACAAAGAGACTAAAGATAACCCTGAAGGAGCTGCAAATCTCCACAGCGCAGATTGGAGTATCTGTCCATAGGACCACTTTAAGCCGTACACTCCACAGAGCTGGGCTTTACGGAAGAGTGGCAAGAAAAAAGGCATTGCTTACAGAAAACAATAAGCAAACACGTTTGGTGTTCGCCAAAAGGCATGTGGGAGACTCCCCAAACATATGGAAGAAGGTACTCTGGTCAGATGAGACTAAAATATAGCATTTTGGCCATCAAGGAAAACGCTATGTCTGGCGCAAACCCAACACCTCTCATCACCCCGAGAACACCATCCCCACAGTGAACCATGGTGGTGGCAGCATCATGCTGTGGGAATGTTTTTCATCGGCAGGGACTGGGAAACTGTTCAGAATTGAAGGAATGATGGATGGCGCTAAATACAGGGAAATTCTTGAGGGAAACCTGTTTCAGTCTTCCAGAGATTTGAGACTGGGATGGAGGTTCACCTTCCAGCAGGACAATGATCCAAAGCATACTGCTAAAGCAACACTCGAGTGGTTTAAGGGGAAACATTTTAATGTCTTGGAATGGCCTAGTCAAAGCCCAGACCTCAATCCAATTGAGAATCTGTACACCAGCGGAACCCATCCAACTTGAAGGAGCTGCACGCTCAAGTTAATTTTTTTGTCTTATTTCTTTGTTTCACAAAAAAAAATATTTTGCATCTTCAAAGTGGTAGGCATGTTGTGTAAATCAAATGATACAAACCCCCCAAAAATCCATTAATTCCAGGTTGTAAGGCAACAAAATATGAAAAATGCCAAGGGGGGTGAATACTTTTGCAAGCCACTGTATGGGGGATTGGAAGTGATGCAGACAATTACATTGATGGAAGTTACAATCTATCCGCAATATTAAAGCTGATCTACCCCCTAAGAAAAAAAAAAAAAAAGGGAGTATTGGCACCGGTTCTGTGGAAACATAGGCAGGACCACTCCTGTGGGAGAGGTATGGGGGATGATTAAGAGGATAAGTGGGGTCAGAAGAGATTGGGATCTCCCTGTGCTGAAAGTGGGGAGATTGTTGCAGTGAGAGATATGGAGAAGGCAGAGATGTTAGCCCAGGCATTTGTGAAGGTGCACAGCTCAAATAATCTGACAGAAGAGGGGCAGCGTGGGAGAGAGAGGGTCAGAGGAGAACATCCTGGGGTCCTGGATCAGAGAGAGATGGTGGGGGATACATTGAATGGCCCTTTTATGTTGGCTGAGATGAAGAGAGCATTAGCTAAAGCTGGGGTAACATCTCCTGGGAAGGATGAGATGTGTTACATCATGATGGCTCATCTCAGTGACACTGCAATGGGGAAAGGATTGGGCCATTACAATAAGGTGTGGCAGGAAGGGAAATGTCCTGGAAGTTGGAAGCAGGCTGTAGTGGTGCCAATACGGAAACCTGGGAAAGACCCTACTAGTCCTTCAAGCTATAGGCCGATAGTGTTGACATCTCACGTATGTAAACTTATGGAAAGGATGATAACGCAAAGACTGACTTACTTTCTGGAGAGTAGAGGACTAATGTCACCAGATCAAAATGGGTTCAGGAAAGACTGACTTACTTTCTGGAGAGTAGAGGACTAATGTCACCAGATCAAAATGGGTTCAGGAAAGACTGACTTACTTTCTGGAGAGTAGAGGACTGATGTCACCAGATCAAAGTGGGTTCAGGAAAGGCAGGGGAACGATGGATCCTGTACTGTCCCGTGAGTCAGTCATACAAAAGGTTGGGGAGGAAATATACTTGAAGTATATGGAAGGAATCTATAGAGGGTGGGAGAGTTTAGGTTCCTGGGGGTCTGGTTTGACACTCGAATGACATGGGCGGAACATATTAACAGAGTAGTTGTCAAAGGAAATAAAATATTGAATGTGATGCGTGGCTTGTTAGGAATGGAGTGGGGGGCAGATAGAATGGCGTTGAAAATGATAAATATAGCACTGTTAAATTCATCAATGGATTATAGAAGTATAGCATATGAATCAGCCGCTCAGATATCTTTAAAAAAGCTAGATGTTATCCAGGCCCAAGCCCTAAGAATATGTTGTGGAGCACTCAGGACCTCCCCAGTGGCAGCGATGCAGGGAGAGTTGGGAGAGATGCAGTTAAAACTAAGAAGACAACAGCTAGCCATGACATATTGGGTAAATCTACAAGGACACAAGGGCACACATCCTACAAAAAAGGTGCTCCTAGAGTGCTGGGAACATGAACAAAATCTGAATACAAGCTTTGGGTGGATAGGCAATTGCATGGCGAGAGAGATGGGGTTGTTTGGGAGGGAGTTTAGCCCCTCTGTGGTTCTTCCTGCTATCCCACCTTGGTTTCTCCCTCGACCAGTGATATATCTAGGGTTGCTTGAGAGGGTAAGAGATGTTGAGGAAGGAGTAGATACAATTGTAAGTGAGCATTTAAGAACACAATGCTTTCTTGGATATAATCACAGATGGATCTAAGGACCCTAAAACAGGGAGGACAGTAGCAGCTTTTAGTGTTCCTGAGTTTAAGGTGGCAGTGACGAAACAAGCAATGGATAATTTATCTGTTTACACAATGGAGTTGTTGGCCATTCTATTGGCTGCAGAGTGGGTGGAGGAGGTGTGGCCAGACAGGGTAGTCATCTGCTCTGACTCCTGTGCAGCACTGATGAGCTTAAATTAATGTGTGTCTCAGAGCAGACAGGATGTATTGTATGAGGTTTTGCTGTGCTTGTATAGGGTGAAACAGATGGGGGTATTTGTTATGTGGGAGTAGAGGGGAATGAGGAAGTGGATATTATTGCCAAACAGGCTCCTAAACATCCTAATGTAGAGATGGAATTGTCAATCAGTAAAGCAGAAGCCAAGGGATTAATAAGAACAGTGGTTAAAAATAAGTGTCAAGAGATGTGGAAGAGGGAGAGTAACGGAAGATCCAGGAAAAGGTGGGGGCAGGGAGGTCCTCAGGCCAAGAGAGAAGGGAGGAAAGTGTAGTCACAAGGCTGAGACTGGGACACACAAAGCTAAATAGTACATTGAAATTGGTGGGGAAACATCTGACTGGGAGGTGTGATCATTGTCAGGAGGAGATGGAGACAGTGGAACATGTTCTATTTCAGTGCCAGAAATATGTGAGAGAAGGGAGCGATTGTTATTAGATTTGAGGAGTAATGGGGTTGAAGAGCCAGGATTAAGTGAACTGCTGGGGAAATCTTCAGGGGATGTAGTATTTAATTATGTATTTCGTTTCCTTAAGGAGACGAGATTATTGGGTAGGATTTAGACCAGGGGTGTCAAACGTCCGGCCCGCGGGCCGGATCAGGCCCGCAAACGGGTTTAATCCGGCCCGCGAGATGATTTTGTAAAGTATAAAAATGAGCTGCAATTTTTCAATAAAATAAACTGCTGTTCCAATTGTGTCCACTCGATGGCGCAATAGCAATTGTGTTAAGCAAGCAAACTGTTCATACCGGGGCAGAGCAAATAGGTCAAGCAAGTGCAGCCAGTCCGGATGAGCTACTTTGTTTTGCCCGCGATATTTATTACGGCTTCTACTTTTAACATTATGTGCTTTGGCACCCTCATTGCCCCTATATGTCTCTGTCAAAAAATAGAAAAGTGGACGCAGAGTGCAGAGTGTTCCAAGAAAAATTGTCATCCTTCTATTTATTCACGGAATTGAATGGGAAAGCTGTATGTTTGGTGTGTTCACAGCATGTTGCAGTGCTGAAAGAATATAACCTTCGTCGCCACTATGTGAGTCTTCATGCCGACAAATATGACAACTTTCAAGGACAGCGGAGAAGAGAGAAGGTGAATGAACTGTTGGTGGGTCTGAAGAAACAGCAGTCTGTGTTTACTCACAGCCGAGACATCAGTGACGCTGCAGTGAAAGCTAGCTACCTCATTGCTAATGAAATCGCAGTGGCTTCAAAACCATTTAGTGAGGGTAAATTTGTAAAAACATGCATGATGAAGGCAGCAGAGATTGTGTGCCCTGAAAAGCACCAGGCTTTTGCAAATATCAGCCTGACAAGAAACACAGTTGCAGACAGGATTTCCGATCTTTCAGTGGATTTGGACAGCCAGTTGAAGCAAAAAGTAAAGTCATTTATTGCGTTTTCGGTTGCAATTGATGAAAGCACAGACATTACAGATGTTGCACAACTGGCCATTTTCATCCGCGGAGTTGATGACACATTGACCGTCACCGAGGAGTTCGTGGAGTTGGTGCCGATGACAGATACAACGACAGCAGCTGATATTTTCACTGCACTCGTCGGCGCGCTGGACAGGGTCGGAGTGGACTGGTCCCGCGCTGTCAGCCTGGCTACAGATGGTGCGCCCTCAATTATCGGGAAAAAAGCAGGCGTTGTGACAAAGTTCAGAGAGAAAGTGCAATATGCAAATGGAGGACGTGATTTTTGGACTTTTCACTGTATTTTGCACCAGGAGGCTTTGTGTTGCAAGTCATTAAAGATGGATAACGTCATGAAGGTGGTCATCCAAACTGTTAATTTCATCCGATCCAGAAGCCTGAATCACCGTCAGTTTGACAGCCTTCTCAGAGAGAAAGACCACATCTATGGCCTGCCATACCACACTGAGGTAAGATGGTTAAGCCGAGGTGCTGTGCTGAGGCGTTTCTTTGATTTACGAGAAGAAATTGAACAGTTCATGGAAGAAAAGGGCAAACCAGTGTTAGAATTTCATTCCGCAGAATGGATGCAGGACCTTGCATTTATCGTGGATGTTACAGAGCACCTGAATAACTTGAACAAACAGCTGCAAGGGCGCAACAAAGTTGCCACGCAGTATTATGACAGCATACATTCTTTCAAGTTGAAGCTGTCATTGTGGGAGACGCAACTCGCCGGTGGTGATGCAGCTCACTTCCCCTGTCTGAAAAATGTGTGCGCGACCCAACATGTGGCAGACATGAAGCGGTTCAAAGATAAAATAACGGGACTGTTAAGGGAGTTTGAGCAACGCTTTCAGATTTTTGGTGAACTGGAGAAAGACTTCAACGTTTTTTGTTCGCCATTCACCGTGAATCCCTCTGATCTGCCCGTCAGCATCCAACTTGAAATAATAGACTTGCAGTGTGACTCGGATTTGAAGGGCAAATTTGCCGCAGCTGGCTTGGACACATTTTATCAGAATCTCTTGCCAGGTTACCCCAACTTGACAGCCCTGCAAAACTGTTGTGCATGTTTGGAACCACATATCTTTGTGAGCAAGTTCTCTGTAATGAGCATAAATAAAACAAAGCTGCGCTCAAGGCTCACGCACAAGCACTTGAATCACATCCTGAAGTTGGCTGCCACTCAGGATGTGACGCCTGATATTGATGCGCTGGTGAAAGCTAAAAGATGCCAGGTATCAGGAGTCAAATAAACTATGCAACCCCACTTAAAGTGCTGCATGAGACACCCTGATATAGTTCTGTGATCTGTGATATACTTCTGTGAATCACTGAGGCATTGTGTGTTTGTGTGTTGTTTGTCCTCAGAATTTCAAATAACTTGAGGTGTTTTATGATTAATAGTGATGTTGTGCTTTTGGACACACTGTCCTCAGGCTCCAGCTTTATGTTTATATGTTTTTATGTTGATGTGCTATTGTTTTTAATTGATTTTATTTTATTTGTATATTTAACCTATTCTTGACTCTGTGGTTCTTGCACTTGTTTGGGGAACAGGATTTCATTATTTGTATCTACATTTCTGCCTGAGAAATGACACCCTGATATAGTTCTGTGATCTGTGAAACAGTTATGTGAATCACTGAGGCATTGTGTGTTTGTGTGTTCTTTAGAATTTTCAAATAAACTTCAGGTGTTTTATGATTAATAGTGATGTTGTGCTTGTACTATTTTGGACACACTGTCCTCAGGCTCCAGCTTGATGTTTTATGTTGATAGTATTAAAACAAAGAAAGCAATCTGAAGTTGTTGTTTTTAAGTTATATATACCATGATTTTACCGGTCCGGCCCACTTGGGAATAGATTTTCCTCCATGTGGCCCCTGAGCTAAAATGAGTTTGACACCCCTGATTTAGACTTTCCCTGTCTCTGGTGCACACTCCAGTCCAGTTGGTGGCGGTAATGCACCTTAAAGTTGGTTGCCAACCGCCATATAAAATCCACAGAAGAAGAAGAAGATGACTACCAAAGAAGAAGAAGAAGAAGAAGAAGAAGAAGAAGAAGAAGAAGAAGAAGAAGAAGAAGAAGAAGAAGAAGAAGAAGAAGAAGAAGAAGAAGAAGAAGAAGAAGAAGAAGAAGAAGAAGAAGAAGAAGAAATTGACGTCAACGCCAAGGCTGGACGAACATGGCGGCTGTCATGAGATTTGTCAACAGAAACCGTTTTGGTTCTAGAATGGGTCATCAATGTTTATCCTTGAGTTGTCCAGCAGCAGTGGCAAAATCGGTAAGTCCATGTGTTTTTCTTTTTCAATGTATCCTCAATGCAGTGGCTTGCTTTTTTGACTAGCTACATTTGATTGCGAATGAGTGCACTTTAAACAGAAGTGCCTGTTAGCTTACGTTTGCTATCTAGCTACTACAGTACCAGTATCTTTGATACTAAGTTAGCTAGCTATTTTTGTTAGAATTGATCCTAAAAGCCGCTTATAAAATGTGTGTGATACTATATTTTGGTATAACGAGCAAAGACATAGCCATAATGCGATATGGTTTGCCTTAATCTGAGCGTGTGTGGTTCTTGTAGTTACGTGCACTGTCTCAACGCTCTGTTGACAGTTTCAGGTTGGTGCATCTGCAGGGAAACCTCTCCCAGAGAGGGTAAAGATAGTGGAGGTGGGACCCAGGGATGGCCTGCAAAATGAGAAGGTAATATTCCACTTTATTAGGATTTGATACTTTTAATCAGTCCACCAGTGAATTACATATTTTTGGTGGTCCATTGCATTGAGCGGGTGGGCGTGTCACTCAAACTCATGAGGAAAAAGTTAGTCCTTCCAGTTATGGGGAACTGGGTCAAAAGCCACCGGTTGCAGATGTTATTGTCATAACTCATGTCTCTCTCCTGTTGGCCCTGTCAGACTGTCGTCCCTTCTGAAGTTAAGATTCACCTGATTGACATGCTCTCAGAGGCGGGTCTTTCTGTCATCGAAGCCACAAGCTTTGTCTCCCCAAAATGGGTTCCACAGGTGAGCTTACTAGAGTGATTTGGGACCATGATTTGGGGAATTTTTATGAAATTGAATGCCATAGAAGGGTCCTTTGGAAGGATTGTTGACATATATTTGACATTCGTATCTTAATTGAGAAATAATTAATTGAAGCCTCCTTTAAGACTCCATAATGTTTCATCTGTATGTGCTACAAAGGAAAAAGGTGTATCATATGAAGCTTTACCACTTGCTCTGTAATATGAGTAGTATTTTGATTTCAATAACAAATTTCTTACATTCATATATGAATATTGAAAAAGATAAACATAATTATAGAAAATATAAAAATGTATATTGTTATATATCGATATATTGTTGAACTAGTTCCAGAGTGGGATCTCGTCTAGTTTTAGAGTTATGGCCCATTTTTATACAGAGAAATTGGCATAGTAGGCAATCACAGCCCTCCTTTTACTTTTATTATTTATTTTGAATTACCCTTATTTTACCAGGTAAATTGACTGATAACTCATTCTCATTTACAGCAATGACCTGGGGAATAGTTACAGGGGAGAGGAGGGGGGATGAATAAGCCAATTGGAAGCTGGTGGTGATTAGGTGGCCATGGTATGAATGCCAGATTGGGAATTTAGCCAGGACACCAGGGTTAACACCCCTACTCTTACGATAAGTGCAATGGGATCTTTCGTGACCACATAGTCAGGACACCCGTTTTAATGTCCCATCTGAAAGACTGCACCCTACCCAATCACTGCCCTGGGGCATTGGGATATTTTTTGGGGGACCAGAGGAAAGAGTGCCTCCTACTGGCTCTCCAACACCACCACTTCCAGGAGCTTCTGGTCTAAGCAGGACCAACCCAGTTTAGCTTCAGAGGCAAGCCAGCAGTGGGATGCAGGGTGGTATACTACTGGATTGTATCATTGCACATCCTGCAAATCACCAGCAGAGGGTGACCAATTTTAATCCAGTTTCACATTCACTCTGTTGGTAACGCTTACAAATTGGATCATAACTCAAACTAGCAGAGATCCTACTTTGGAGCTTTGATATGCCCGTACAGTAAATTATGTTCAACAATTTATTGAAAAATTAGACAAATCAAATGTTTGATATTTTCAATATTCATGTTTATGTTTTTCAATATTGATACATTGTAAGAAAATTATTGAAATCAAATACTGCTCATATTACAGAGCAAGCGGTAAAGCTTCATTTGACACCCATTTTTCCTTTATAGCATATACAGATTAAACATTATTAAACTCTTGCTGTTCAGGAGACTCTCAGGTATGTTGTGGTGGACTGTCATTACAATTGCTTCACAGGAATCTGGTAAAATGAAGTTTGAAGTGTGCCTAACCACTGGATCGGTCTAAATGCACTGTCGGCACGCAGTGAAAGCTACTAACCACTTTTCGAGCTACAGTGCCTTCAGAAAGTGTTCATACCCCTTGACACAACATTTTGTTGTGTTACAGCTTGAATTCAAAATTAATTAAATGTATTTTTTCTCTTACACATCTACACACAATACCCCATAATGACAAAGTGAAAACATGTTTTCAAATTTATTGAAAATGAAATATCAAATTTACGTTGTGAAGGAAAGTTTTATGTTTGTGCTTTTCTAATAACCAATTTGACAGGGTTCATGCAAGTGACTGATTGATCGTGCCTGGGAGGAATCAGTATAAACAATTTGGCAGTACGCCCAGAACATTGTTTTGAGAACGGAAAGGGATATCTCAGTTTCAAGGTCTCAGCTTGAAGAAGAAGCCTCATGAGGTATTGGTCGGTCACATGCATGAACCAAAAGTTAATGATGAATTAATAATGAATAATGTAAATCATGCATATATAACTTGTCTGTGTAAGCAGTATTTAAGATAACTAACGGTACTGCCCCGAGGGAGCTCCTGACAGACGTGTACTACTTGGTGCGTTGAATTTGTTGGAACCTCTCCAGCTTGCTGATAATAAAGAATGATTCATTTAATATTGAATTCAGGTGTTCCTGGTGTTAATTTCCACGACAATGTATTCACACCCCTTTTACTATGACACTCCAAATTGAGTTCAGGTGCATCCAATTTCCTTTGATCGTCCTTGAGAGGTCACTACAACTTGGAGTCCACCTGTGGCCATTTCAATTGTTAGGACATGATTTAGAAAGAAACACCTGTCTATATAAGATCCCGCTGTTGACAGTGCATGTCAGAGCAGAAACTATACCATGAAGTCTGTAGATCTCCAAGATAGAATTTTGATGAGGCATATATCTGGGGAAGTTTATAGTGTTGAAGGTTTCCAAGAGCACAGTGGTCTCCATCATTAGGAAATTGAAAAAATATAGAACTACTCCGACTGCCTAGAGCTTGCCATCCGAACAAACTGAGCAACCGGGCAAGAAGGACCTTGGTCAGGGAGGTGACCAAGAACCCAATGACCACTCTGACAAAACTACAGAGTTCTTTGGCTGAGATGGGAGAACCTGCCAGAAGGACAAGTCTCTACAGCACTTCAACAATCTGGGCTTTATGGGAGAGTGGCCAGATGGAAGCCACTCCTGAGATAAAAGCACATGACAGCATGCCTGGAGTTTGCAAAAAGGCATGTGAAAGACTGTGAGAATAATGTGAAATATTCTGTGGTCTGATGAGACAAAAGTTTTACTCTTTGGCCTGAATGCAAAGCGCTATGTCTGGAGAAAACCAGGCACAGCTCATCACCTGTCTAACACCATCCCTGCCATGAAGCATGGTGGTGGCAGCATCATGCTATGGGAATGCTTTTCAGTGGCAGGGACTGGGAGGCTTGCAAGGATAGACGGAACAATGAATGGAGCCAAATACAGGCAAATCCTTGATGAGAACCTGCTTTAGAGTGCAAACGACGTTAGAATGGGGTGAAGATTTACGTTTCAACAGGACAATGACCCCAAGCATACAGCCAAAGCAATGCTGGAATGGCTTCAGAACAACAATGTGAGTCCTTGAGTGGCCCAGCCAAAGCCCAGACTTGAATCCCATGGAAAGACTTGAAGATTGTTGTTCACCGGTGCTTCCCATCTAACTTAACAGAGCTTGAGAAAATCTGCAAGGAAGAATGGGAGAAAATCCCTAAATCCAGATGTGCAAAGCTAATACAGACATAGCCAAAATGACTCAAATCTGTAATCGCCGCCAAAGGTGCTTCTACAATGTATTGACTCGGGTGTGAATACTTATGTAAATTAGATATTTCATTTTCAGTAAATTTGCAAACATTTTGAAAAACATGTTTTCACTTTGTCATTATGGAGTATTGTGTGTAGAAATCGATTTGATCAATTTTGAATTCAGGCTGTAACACAACAAAATGTGGAATAAGTCAAGGGGTATGAATACATTCTGAAGGCACTGTAACTAGTGCACACCAATCATATCCTGGTGTCGACAGCAGATAAGTTAGCAATATTATGCAAATAACTTAGCTAGCTAACATGAGCCAAGCTCACGTTTAAATTGCATGAAAGCCAGTGAGGGCCATGGCAAAAACCTGAGATTCTTCTCTAAAAAATGATTGTGTAAATGGTTAATTAATTGAACAGTGCACAGCCTGTTGATGGAGTATTTTTCTAATACTAAATTATACTTTTGTTACATTGTTCGCTAACTCAGCTGGTTAGCTAGCGCTGTCTCATTGACCACCATATGTTGCTAACGCTAGCTAGCCACTTAATATAACTTGTTTTCTCAAAATTTATGTTTAGCCAAGTTAGCAATGTTATGAATACAACTCCCATCTGCTGTTAGTTCCAAAAGTGGTTATAGCTTTGATTACATGCTTACAGTGAATTCAGAGCCATTCAGTGGTTCGCTATACTACAAACATAATGTTACCAGGTTCCCGTGAAGCAATTGTAATGACAGTCCACTACAACATACCCTAAGAGTTTCCTGATTAGCAAGGGGTAGTCTGATTAGCAAGTGGCCTGAGGGAACACACTAAATGTATTGGGTAAAGTGTTATGAAATGTAATGTCATGTAATATTTAACATTGTAAATAACTGCCTTAATGTTGCTGGACCCCAGGAAGAGCTAATGGGGATCCTTAATAAATACAAAATAGTCTGTTTTAATTTCATTGTGTATTAGAAACACAGTTTGAGAGGGGATTTTGCAAGTGGATGAATTGGGCTTCCTGGGAAAATGTTGTCCAAAATTGCAACAATAACCAAGGGTGGCAGGGGCTTAACGAAGGCTCAATTGCATAGTTTGTGATGTGTCCTCAGAGACGGGAGAGGAAGCGAGACATCACTCCCTCATTTCTTCGAGTTCATATACAGTCAGTGAACTAAGCAGACCAGTCGCAGCTGCTAATGCATCGGTGTCTATGGGAGAGCTACCCCATTAAGCAGACCGGAACTTACAATTTTTAAAAATGGTAAACGGATTGAATGGTACATCTTCATTTATCCATCATCTTTGGTGTCTTTTCCCCCCTGATGGGCAGATGGCAGACCAGGTGGAGGTAATGATGGGGATCCACAGAAGGCCAGGTGTGTCCTACCCTGTTCTGACCCCCAACCTCAAGGGATTCCTGGCAGCTGTAAGTTCCTACCTGGGCTCCATGCCACTCTGCTTATGTCACCTCAATATCATATCTATACACAAATAACTTAAAAACCAAGAAGTTGGAGTAACTCATGTTTTGTGAATTCCATCAAGCCTCATCATACACTGTTGTAGAAGCAGTGTCCTATTTTTATACTGTAGGTATCGAGCAAGTATTTTGCTGTTTATTTTCCCAGGTGAAGGCAGGAGCAGCAGAGGTGGCCATATTTGGTGCCGCCTCGGAGCTGTTCAGTAAGAAGAACATAAACTGCTCTGTGGATGAGAGCCTGCAGCGCTTTGAGGAGGTTACCAAAGCAGCCAAAGAGGCCGGCGTGCCAGTCAGAGGGTAAGACGTACTGACTGACGGATGGACAAAGAAGCTGAGGTAGAATATGAGGAGCAATGATTGTTGATGGAGACAATCTGTGAAATGCTGTAGGGTTGTTCACATTTCTCTTAAGACGTCAGGTTGTTTCACTCCAGGGTATGTCTCACCTCCTTGCTCTGTTCCCTCAGGTATGTGTCATGTGTGCTGGGATGCCCATATGAGGGCAAGGTGTCACCAGACAAAGTGGCTCAGGTGAGTTCCTCTGACTCAGACCATGCCCAGTATTCTTTCACTGAGAACTGTCTTATCTTCCCTTATAAATGTCATTATACTGCAAATAGATTTTATTGAACATTGTCATAGAGCTATAAACCTGCTTGAGAATTTCACTTGTGACTCTTTAATGCAGGTAGCCAAGCGTCTGTACTCCATGGGTTGCTATGAGATATCTCTGGGCGACACCATAGGCGTGGGCACACCGGGTGGCATGACTGAGATGCTGGAGGCGGTGAGCAGGGAGGTGCCCGTCAACGCTCTGGCAGTCCACTGCCATGACACCTACGGTCAGGCCCTGGCCAACATCCTCATCGCCCTGCAGGTACTGTTTAGACCCAGTTGGCATTAGATAGAACATCGTAGCCCGCTCGCCTCGGGGGAAAACAACCCGTTGTTACCCCATTGGCTCACAGCAAAAACGTGACATTTTTCAAACGCAATTTTCTTGTTGTCTGCTTGTTTTCGTCAATTACAAAACTACATTTAAGAAAGGTACAACATGTCTATGAAGATTACATTTCAACATTGCCTGCTTTAGAGTGTTCTCACTTCTTCGAAAAATGTGACGGCGCCAGTAGCCACGCGAGCGAGCTTGCTACCGACAAGAACATTAAGCTAGCCAAGACCAACAACACAAACAAACGGACTATACAGCTACAAGAGTGAGTGGAGTTATAAAGGACTATACTAAACAAGTTAAATGACTTAACTGTGATTAAAAGTTTTCTACACACATAGCTACGCGTAGCCTACTTGGACACCGGGTCCCCACATTTCCCACTCTCCCACCCCGAATAGCCTGAAGCCACAGGGCTCTTCTCGCAGGCTCTATTTCCCTACGTGGGAGCACTGCAAACCGTAGGTTGGGATACCTGGTTACATGTACTGTACATTAAACAACATACAACAAAAAATAGGGGTATGTTTTCCCCAATTTGCAGGCGTTGTCGAGAGGAATTCCTTCTTATGACGTGAATATCGACTCGGAGCATAGACCTGAAGCTGAGTGCAATATAGAGGACTCCTCTGATTGCTGTATGAATAGTAGTGGAATTCTACTGGCCTGCATTTGATGAAGATGCTGTTTGATTTTGCAGATGGGCATCAGTGTTGTGGACTCGTCAGTGGCCGGCCTGGGCGGGTGTCCATATGCACAGGGGGCCTCTGGGAATGTGGCCACAGAAGATGTGGTGTACATGCTGCATGGACTTGGCATTCAGACGGTGACCGCTTACCTCTCTTTTTACCAGTCTCCCACTTTCACTTCCTCCCTCAGTTCAATGGAATCTGGCAAACTGTTACGAGATAGTGTCCTACTTCCTCTGTATTGAAAGCATAATTGTCATCAGTGTTTACTAGAAACAGTGTTTGATCTGTAGGAGTCCCAGTTATCTTTTTAAACTGGTCAGTGCACATGTGAGAGTTCCCTGTTTGTGTGTGACTGTCCTCCCTCTCCCTCTGTCTCAGGGAGTGGACCTGCCAAAGCTGATGGATGCTGGAGCTTTTATCTGTCGTTCCCTGAACAGAAAGACCAGCTCTAAAGTGGCCCAGGCCACCTGCAAACTCTGAACCTGACTCCACAAAGGCCTAGAAGAGGGATGTCATGAGTGATGCCTACAGATAAGGCTAAAAGGCATTACTAAGGCAACACACACAACTGTGCCACCAAGGTGTAATATACTTTGATTAAGCTGTAGATAAAAACAGTTGTAAGAACTGTGTGTGTGTTCCGTTATTTGATATAAGTCAAGTACCTCTCTTATAAATGAAGAAATCGAAATCGTTGGAAAGCCTTGCTCAAGTGGTGCCTTATCATTCTGATCATGTCCTCCATAAACCCGGTGCCTTGTCCGCTACCTTTGTGTGTTACATGATTATTGCAAATACACTAGTCATGAATGGAAATGTTATTCAAAATAAAGTATGCTGTTTTAATATAATTTAAATCAACAAAGTTAAATGAAGGGATTGCCTGACTTGTACTTCCATTGGTTGGTGTACAAACAGCCTTGTCCTTATTTGTCAATCCTTATGTTTAGCCAGTGTATTGCAGTAGGTATCCTAAACAGATCTTGATGTTTGCAGAGTGGAATAGAAAATACATCTATTGATAAGACTCAACAAATTGACCATCTTGTTTTCTATTATGGGACAGGGATTAGTCATTCTGTTGTCATGTTTCTTTCCATTTAACAAAACTTCCAACTATCCTTACTTGAAAACCACTTGGGATTTGCAAACCTACCATATTAGGACAATAAAGTCTGCCATTCCTGCAGTTTGAGTGGAATTTTAATGTTTTTCTTTTTCTGTTTAATTCTTGGTTTTGGTGTGTCTCATTTTGAATGTAAATATTTATTGTAAAAGGTTGCACTTCTGAATTGAAGCCATTAGAAAAGTTTGTCTAAAATCTAAGGAAGCACATTTTTTTTGTTGCTGTATTTTCAAAAAAGTAATACTAACCCTTTAATGAATGTGTTATGCATATTTAATCAAACAGGTTATATAACCTAGTGCATTTACACAGCCAATGTCTGTGACACAGCTACATAAGTGTAGCCAAAATGTCTACCAGCACAATACTACCCATCCCACTAGGACAAAGAAATGAATCACCTAGGGATCTGGTGATTATATAACAGTAGACTAGTTGAGGAATCGACATTCATTCATAGGCACTACAAAACCAATCAAAGGTGGTACCATTGAGATATTTGTAAACCATTGGATTTGTGTATGTCCCTAATGGTTGAGTGATATAGTCAGAGGTTGTGATTTCGCAATTCTACTGGAAAACAAGTGATACAGAACAAACAGGCAATGTTTGTCTTCCACTCCTTGACCTAATGCAGAGAAACCTGAATGACAAGCTGGACCTGCTATGCAGAGATTCCTTTAGCTTGCTAACACAGTCCCAGAGAATTTCAACAAATGTTTCTGTGCCACAATTAGGAAATAGGCAGAGAGTAAAACAATAATCGTCTAGATCTGACTCGGTCATTTGTCATTTGAATGTTTGTTGTTCCATTTTTGTCATTGTTATCATTGATTGGGAGAATGCAGAACAGGAAACGGTAAAGTAGATGTTGTCTTTAGCTGGCAGGGATGGGCCAATGAGTTGATGACTTGAACGTAAACGTCAGAGAAATTCCAATTGAAAATTAACCCTAAAACAATATTTTGTGTTAGAAACATCCTTTCACTGACTGTACATGTGTAGGCCTACAGCAATACGACATCCTGTATTACATGGTTATAACAGGATGTCTTTGCGCTGGACTGCTGGCTGTGGTCCTGTATGTCACATGTGTCTGTTTTAATGTCCAGACTAGAGATGTTCTGATCTAGTCAGTCAGGGTCACCTGGGGCTAAGTCCCAGGAATGAGGCCAAAAGTCTAATAATACAGAATACTGAGTTACAAGTACTTGTCTAGAATCTAGATAAAATAAGTCAACAGAAATGACATAACTACTGTAACATGAATGAGACCAAAGTAAATTAGATGTAAACATTTTATTTATCAAAATAATGTAGAAAATGGAAGTTTGAAGCGTATTGTGAAGGTTCTGCTCCTGACAGTGTGAGACTATCAGGTATCCACACCACTGTTCCATGAGGAACACTAAGGCTGAGATTTTATCCAACCCTGTTCTTCTTTGCTTTCGTGTGCTCCAGCTTTCCAAGATGCCAGGGTTTACTTGCATATGTGGACTTGATCAATGAAACAGCGGCATTCCTTGTCCCTCATTTAAATCAACATAGACCTTGGATGAGGAAAGTTTGTTTACAAGCATGTAAAAACACAGGCAATCTGTTGTAGCTTTGCAACATAAACCTGAGTGGAACCATGCTAATGTAGTCTTGCAATAGAGTAAGTAAAAAATAAAAATAAAAAGCCATAATAATGATAGAGGAGCTTCTATTAGAATAAATGCTGTAAATAAAACAAAATACATTATTAATTATGTTGGTGCGCCAAGTAGTGGTAAGCCATTGTCCATTTTAGACTAATCTTGCATCAACACTGTAAAGTCCAAAGCAAAGAGATTTGTTATCATTCTGTTGTCCTCATATTGAAGTCATAAATCAGAGTAAACAAATTTATTTGAGGCTAGTGACAACAAAGCGCAGTAATTAGTAATTTAGTAGTCAGTTTCTAGAGAGTGTTGTGGGTGAATACCTCAGCTAGTTGTGTTTTGAATACCTGCTTGTCACTCTGACAGAATAGTTCCCTATGAGCATTTCACTCCTCGCCCTCCCACATCTTAAGCCTTTCGCATGCTTCCCAGTCACAACAGTTTGCGCATGTATTATGATGACATTTTGTGACATTTTTTTTCCGCTTTGGTGTTCGGCAGATAATGTTTTGGGCTGTTCGCTCACACACAATTTTTTCTTGAGGCAAGTCGGCGATTGGTCAACAGTAGGGGTGGGAACTATGGACGGGATTCTTCAATTAAGTATTTGCTGTCATTCAACGAGAGAGACGAGAGAACACAGTAGCAGCTAGGCCCTACTGTCTGCAGTGCACTAGTAGTTTTCATGCACATTTTTTCACTTGAGAAGCACTGCACCAAAAGTCTTAGCTAGATATAAAATTGCGTGACAGACATCCTCAGCAAAAATTTAAAAATTTATTACAGATTTCTTGATTTATCTTAGATTAATTCTGACTATTTTGAGGATGTGTTACTGGCTATGTTGTGGCTACGGTGGCTCAACAGGGACAAACAACAGTAATGTTGCCACTTTTTTATTGGTTTTCAAGCGAAGGTCTTTAGGGAGTATGCAAACACAGGCGCTCGCTTCGCCTAGCCGAGTTCTGCTATGAACAAACCGAATCTAGTATGCGGGCGAAAACAAAGTGTGCGACGAACTGGAAAAGCATTGTCACATGTTACAGGAGACAATTATAGATGTAAAAAAAATATTCAGTCTGGCAGTGGGAGTTGAATTGTATAAAATGGGGTGTGGCTCACGACAGGGTTGTCTAGCCCCAGGGTCATGGAATATCAGTACAAAGCGTTGCTCCATGGCAGTATAGGGCAGTAAGTGGCGCAGTGGTCTAAGGCACTGCATCGCAGTGCTAGCTGTGCCACTAGAGATCCTGGTTCGAATCCAGGCTCTGTCGTACCCTCCCCTACCCATGGTCGTCCAGGGTAGGGGAGGGAATGGCCGGCAGGGATGTAGCTCAGTTGGTAGAGCAAGTTTGCAACGCCAGGGTTGTGGGTTCGATTCCCACGGGGGGCCAGTATGAAAAATTTAATAAAAATAATGTATGCACTCACTACCTATAAGTCGCTCTGGATAAGAGCGTCTGCTAAATGACTAAAATGTAATAGGGCAGTAAAAACGTGTCTCTCATACAGTCTTAAAGGAAGACAAGCATGAGCAGGCTTGATCAATAAGGTGAGTCCTGGCTTCATAGGCATACATGTTGTGGTTGAATCTTGGGATAGTTCGGGCATCCTATGCTGCAGAGGACAGGTTAGGGGCAGACGCACGCATGTGAGCTGGTAATGGGGCATGAAGGTGGCCTGGAAACTGGGACTTTAAGGGTTGTTTCTCCAGCTGAGAAAAGTGCAGAGTGCAGTCGCTGCCGGAATTCTCCTTGCTGTACCGTTCATGCAGGGCCATGGTGCGCTTTTTTCTCTTCCTATTTTTGGCTATGTGAGCGACGCGCTTGGAGACAAGGTAGATGATCTCACAGATGTTGAGCACGATGCAGAGGGCCGAGGCGCCCACCATGAAGTAGGTGAAAACTTTCTTCTCTGTGGGGTGGCCGATGTAGCAGTCCACCTGATTGGGGCAGGGGCTGACCTCACACTTGACCAGCCGGGGCAGGTAGAAGCTGTCATAGATTTTGTGGAGGATGTAGAGGAAGGAGATCTCGATGCCCGTCTTGACGAAGAGGCTGAGCATGTAGGTCCACCAGAGGCCGCCGAGCCTTTTCCCTGTGTTCTCGTACAGCTTGTCCTTGTTGCCGTGCTTGGCGTACTTCCGCTCGCGTTCATTGCGATACGCCACATGCATCATCACCATGAAGGAGGGGCAAGTGACAAAGATGAGCTGCAGGGCCCACAGGCGGATGTGGGAGATGGGGAAGTAGTGGTCGTAGCAGACGTTGGCACAGCCAGGCTGCTTGGTGTTGCAGTCAAAGTCCTTCTGCTCATCGCCCCACACACGCTCCGCCGCCACCACGTACACCATCACCCTGAACACAAACACCACAGAGAGCCAGATACGACCAAATGCCGTGGAGTACTTATTCACCCCACTCAGGAGGGCTTGGAAGGTCTTCCAATCCATGGTTGGGGCTGGATGTTGACAGTCTCTTTTTCAGAACTTGCCTTCTTTTGTTAAATGACTATGGATCACTGGAGCAACCTGAGTAGATAAAGGAGAAGATGGGTGAGGGAAGGCATCAATGTAACCTGGATCATGGTGTGAATTAATTGCACAATGCCCTTTCTTGGAAGTGTTCAAAATTGTATGATGCAATCCACACAAACAAGAGGAGCTTTTCAGCTTGTTGGGTGTAGGCCTACGTTTATGTGTAGGCCTCGATCTACTGCATTTTATAGCAACCAGAAGTACAATATCTCTTATTTGAGAAATTAGGTTTTCTACATTGACTGCCATTTTGTTTCCCTTTTTCAATAGATTTTTCATCAGTTTACTTCCACATTTCCCACATATTCATTTTCATAGTCAACTTTGTCAACAAAGGTCGCTTTAGAATAGTTTTTTTCTCCTTGTAATATTCACCTCTTAATATCTAAGGTTTACACAACCTTAATATAAGGTAAATGAAGCAATTAATACATTTAAACTGATGACAGTAGATGAGAATTGGGCCAGTTGGGCATGCAAATTAAGGCATATGCTACTATAGTAGGCCTTGAAATGACTCACTTTACCACACACTGACTAGGCTATAACAGTTGGGTTGTCTGTGATATATTGAATAAGCATAATTTCCCAAATAAATCAGTTTTACTGTGTGGCTGTACAGGGAAGGACATCAATGCTCATCATGTTTATTTGTTATTTTTTCCCCTCATTGTTTATGTCTGCTTATGCATTTTGGTATAAAGCCAATGTGAACTGTTCAAAGATTATCCCTAAGAAAATACTTTTTACGCATAGGCCTACCTGCTCTTCTTATTGCGCATATTCAGGTAACCTATAAACTTTATGATATGTCGGAACAGAGTAAATCTCAGACTGTTTTCATAACAGAGTAAATGGAATAGGCTATCAGGTTACGCCAAAACTTTAGGCTACAATTCAACATCAGCAGAGTAAGACAATAAAAATACATTTTTACACCACGCTCACTTCAACTCATCCACACACTAAAAGTAAGGAACAGATACATTCATAAAAATAGATCGCCAACTTTTCACTTACTTAACAAATGTCAATCCATTGTTTGTGCTTCACTTCATAATCAGTTTGCTTCTGTTTTCTGTAGTTTTCTTTTGGGTTAATTCGTTTTACACATACATTAGCCCCGCTCAACAGGTAGAATGCTGTTGTCATGATTGATGCGTCTTTGGCGTTTGTCTGTGGGTGGGGTTTAAAAACGAAACTTGTAACCTACCAATTGAGGCCCAGATGTTTTTTTTTCCTGGATTAGGCCTACACCACACTGTAAAACATTTCCTGTAAAATGTACAGTAATTGACTGGTAGCAATTGACCAGTAAGTAACTGTAATTGATTTTACAGTACAGCTACTGTAATATTTTTTACATTTTACATTTTAGTCATTTAGCAGACGCTCTTATCCAGAGCGACTTACAGGAGCAATTAGGGTTAAGTGCCTTGCTCAAGGGCACATTTACGTCATTTAGCAGACGCTCTTATCCAGAGTGACTTACAAATTGGTGCATTCACCCTATAGCCAGTGGGATAACCACTTTACACTTTTTTTTTCTTTTTTTTTTAATACATTTTAATACATTTTATGGTACCAAAAATTGTAATGTCATCTAATTTACAGTACCAAGTATGTTACTGTAATCTAATTTACAGTACCAATTACAATTACAGCATATTACTGTAATTACCCACTGACATGTTACCAAATGTTTTTTGCAAGTTATCATTTTTATATTTTAATTTACATTTTGGTCATTTAACGGGCACTCTTGTCCTTAGCAACTTACAGTTGGTGCATTCAACCAAGATTTATAGAATAAAAAAATATCATAGTCATAGCAAGTAAAACATTTCTGTAACTGTTACTGAAAATGTTGTTGTAGTCAAGGATATACTGGTCTCCAAAATAATCTCTGGATAGTGCCAATACATTACTGAGATATTCATGGTAACTGGATGCCAGCTTCCTGTAAATTACTATAATGTCAAAGCAATGAAAGATAGTACAATACTGTAAAAGTGACTAGTAAATGGTAAGAAAGTTATTTTTTACCGGACTTTACTGTAATTACAAGGGATTGGCGCAAGCAGGTTGGCTGATAGGCATTTGTATATTACAGCATATTAATAAATACTTAAAATACTGGGCGGCAGGTGGCTTGGTGGGTTGCGCCAGTAACCGAAAGGTCGCTGGTTCTAATCCCCGAGCCGACTAGGTTGAAAAAATCTGTGGCTTGGTGGGTAAGAGCGTTGTGCCAGTAACCGAAAGGTCGCTGGTTCTAATCCCCGAGCCGACTAGGTTGAAAAAATCTGTCGATGTGCCCTTAAGCAAGGCACTTAACCCTAATTGCTCATGTAAGTCGCTCTGGATAAGAGCGTCTGCTAAATGACAAAAAAAAATATATATATATATATAATGTACAAAATCTCACTTGCAGTTCTAGAGACCTAAACATAGGCTTCCAAACTGGCTGTGATTGCAGGGCAAAACAGATATGGTTAAATAGTAAACCATTAAAGGTTTAACAACCGCTACCACTTTGATCTGTCCGCTATATACATCTACTTGGTAGTAGTACCACATATCACTTAAATCAGTACAGGACTAACGGGTGCAACAACTATAGCCTCTTCGAAGACACACCTCAAAATATGTTAATGAGCCAGCAATTCTTTCCCCTCCCAGAATATTTTTCCATAATTTACAGTAGTATGCATTAAATATACTGCAACAACTATTCAGCAATTGCTAATAGTGAATATGTAAACTGAACAAAAATATAAACGCAACATGTAAAGTGTTGGTCCCATGTTTCATGAGCTGAAATAAAATATCCTAGAAGTTTTCCACATGCACAAAAAGCTTATTTCTCTCAAATTTTGTGCACAAATTTGTTTACATCCCTATTGGTGAGCATTTCTCCTTTGCCAAGATAATCCATTCACCTGACAGGTGTGGCATATCAAGAAGCTAATTAAACAGCATGATCATTACACAGGTGCACCTTGTGCTGGGGACAATAAAATGTGCAGTTGTCACACAACACAATGCCACAAATGTTTCAAGTTGAGGGAGCGTGCAATTGGCATGCTGACTGCAGGAATGTACACCAGAGCAGTTACCAGATAATTGAATGTTCATTTGTTCATTTCTCTACCATAAGCCGCCTCCAATTAAGTTTTAGAGAATTTGGCAGTACATCCAACCGGCCTCACAACTGCAGACCACGTGTAACCACGCCAGCCCAGGACCTCCACATCCAGTTTCTTCACCTGCAGGATCATCTTATACCAGCCACCCGGACAGCTGATGAAACTATGGCTTTGCACAACCGAATAATTTCTGCACGAACTGTCAGAAACCATCTCAGGGAAGCTCATCTGTGTGCTCATCATCCTCACCAGGGTCTTGACCTAACTGCAGTTCAGCGTCATAACCGACTTCAGTGGCAAAATGCTCACCTTCGATGGCCACTGGCACGCTGGAGAAGTATGCTCTTCACGGATGAATCCCGGTTTCAACTATACCGTGCAGATGGCAGACAGCGTGTATGGGGGCGAGCGTCGTGTGGGCGAGCAGTTTGCTGATGTCAACGTTGTGAACAGAGTGCCCCATGGTGGCAGTGGGGTTATGGTATGGGCAGGCATAAGCTACGGACAACGAACACAATTGTATTTTATCGATGGCAATTTGAATGCACAGAGATACCGTGATGAGATCCTGAGGCCCATTGTCGTGCCATTCATCTGCCTCCATCACCTCATGTTTCAGCATGATAATGCACAGCCCCATGTAGCAAGGATCTGTACACAATTCCCGAAAACTGAAAATGTCCCAGTTCTTCCATGGCCTGCACACTCACAAGACATGTCCCTCATTAAGCATATTTGGGATGCTCTGGATCGACGTGTTCGACAGCGTGTTCCAATTCCTACCAATATCCAGCAACTTCGCACAGCCATTGAAGAGGAGTGGGACAACATTCCACAGGCCACAATCAACAGAGTGATCAACTCTATGCAAAGGAGATGTGTCGCGCTGCATGAGGCAAATGGTGGTCACACCAGATACTGACTGGTTTTCTGATCTAGGCCTCTACCTATTTTTTTAAAGGTGTCTGTGACCAGGATATGCATATCCGTATTTCCAGTCATGTGAAATCCATAGATTAGGACCTAATGAATTAATTTGAATTGACTGATTTCTTTATATGAACTGTAACTCATCAAAATTCTTTGAAATTGTTGCATAACCGGTGCCCCCGCACATTGACTCTGTGCCAGTACCCCCTGTATATTGCCTCGCTATTGTTATTTTACTATTTTTATTTTACTGCTGCTCTTTAACTATTTTTTATTTTGTTTATTTTTAGGTATTCTTTCTTAAAACGGCATTGTTGGTTAAGGGCTTGTAAGTAAGCATTTCACTGTAAGTTATTACCTGTTGTATTCAGCGCATGTGAAAAATAAGATTGTATTTTATTTTATGTTGCGTTTATATTTTTGTTCAGTGTAATTATATATACAGTGGGGAAAAAAAGTATTTAGTCAGCCACCAATTGTGCAAGTTCCCCCACTTAAAAAGATGAGAGAGGCCTGTAATTTTCATCATAGGTACACGTCAACTATGACAGACAAAATGAGAGAAAAAAAATCCTGAAAATCACATTGTAGGATTTTTTATGAATTTATTTGCAAATTATGATGGAAAATAAGTATTTGGTCAATAACAAAAGTTTCTCAATACTTTGTTATATACCCTTTGTTGGCAATGACACAGGTCAAACGTTTTCTGTAAGTCTTCACAAGGTTTTCACACACTGTTGCTGGTATTTTGGCCCATTCCTCCATGCAGATCTCCTCTAGAGCAGTGATGTTTTGGGGCTGTCACTGGGCAACACGGACTTTCAACTCCCTCCAAAGATTTTCTATGGGGTTGAGATCTGGAGACTGGCTAGGCCACTCCAGGACCTTGAAATGCTTCTTACGAAGCCACTCCTTCGTTGCCCGGGCGGTGTGTTTGGGATCATTGTCATGCTGAAAGACCCAGCCACGTTTCATCTTCAATGCCCTTGCTGATGGAAGGAGGTTTTCACTCAAAATCTCACGATACATGGCCCCATTCATTCTTTCCTTTACACAGATCAGTCGTCCTGGTCCCTTTGCAGAAAAACAGCCCCAAAGCATGATGTTTCCACCCCCATGCTTCACAGTAGGTATGGTGTTCTTTGGATGCAACTCAGCATTCTTTGTCCTCCAAACACGACGAGTTGAGTTTTTACCAAAAAGTTATATTTTGGTTTCATCTGACCATATGACATTCTCCCAATCCTCTTCTGGATCATCCAAATGCACTCTAGCAAACTTCAGACGGGCCTGGACATGTACTGGCTTAAGCAGGGGGACACGTCTGGCACTGCAGGATTTGAGTCCCTGGCGGCGTAGTCTGTTACTGATGGTAGGCTTTGTTACTTTGGTCCCAGCTCTCTGCAGGTCATTCACTAGGTCCCCCCGTGTGGTTCTGGGATTTTTGCTCACCGTTCTTGTGATCATTTTGACCCCACGGGGTGAGATCTTGCGTGGAGCCCCAGATCGAGGGAGATTATCAGTGGTCTTGTATGTCTTCCATTTCCTAATAATTGCTCCCACAGTTGATTTCTTCAAACCAAGCTGCTTACCTATTGCAGATTCAGTCTTCCCAGCCTGGTGCAGGTCTACAATTTTGTTTCTGGTGTCCTTTGACAGCTCTTTGGTCTTGGCCTCTTTTTGTCTGTCATAGTTGACGTGTACCTATGATGAAAATTACAGGCCTCTCTCATCTTTTTAAGTGGGAGAACTTGCACAATTGGTGGCTGACTAAATACTTTTTTCCCCCACTGTATATATATATATATATATTACAGCATACCAACTGATATTTGGTGTTTTATATCACTTGCACTTTAGGCCTTAACAAAGGCTTATAAACGGACAGTGACAAAACAGATCAAAAGGACATGGCTAGCCACTCAACCATTAAAGGTCATTTTATTAGGTTGTACATACTGTAACTCAATACAAACTCAAATATATATATATATAAAAAGGAATAATAAACAATTAAATCAATAAGTCAATAAATCAAAGCAAAACGAGGCAAATCAAATCAAAAGGCAAATCAAATGCCATCAAGATCAACATAAAAATAAATTTGGAAAAAGGGGGGTCCGTGTCTGTGGTTGATCATTTTGTTGTAGATGTGGATGAGGGCCTCTAGTGGGTCATTGGTGTTGTTGGGTTGTTCTTGGCTGTCAATGGGTCTTGACCTGCCTCCACACTGACCGCCTGGTGGCCCCTGTACTGGGTGATGGGATGAAGGGTGATAGAAGGGGTGAAGGTGGTTCAGAGGGTCCTGGGGGTCTGGACTGAGGCTGGCTGGTTGGCTGCTGTGTGGGATCAGGGTTGGTAAAGAGTGGAGGGGAGGTAGGGACTAGTATGGGGAAAGGTTTTGGAGGGGGAGACGGTTCCTCTGAGGGGGTGGGGGAGGGGGTGATGTTATCTGGTCTCTTGCTGGTGTGTTGTTTAGTCTTCCTTTTCTGTTTTTTTGTCTGTCGTTTGGATTTTGTGTGTTCTGGCCATTGTGGTTCTTCTTCTTGACTGTTAGAGGAGTACAGAAATTGTGAGGGGGGAGCTGGAACCGTCTCCCCTCTGGCCTGGGTTTTAAGGGGGGTAGAGGTGACCAGGAAGGGGGAGCTGGTGGAGGGACCGGCAGCGGTGGGGTTCGTTTCTGGGGCAACTTGGGTGGTGGTGGGGGACATTTCTGGAGCGTCTTGGGTGGGGGCAGGGGAGGGGGTCGTTTCTGGGACATCTTGGGTGGTAGGTTGGACGGTGCCTATGGAATGGTCTGGTTCTGGTTGTGGTTCTGGGTCTTTGTTGTTGTCTGGGGGTGGGGGGTTGTTGGGGTTGGTGTGGTTGGTAGGGGGTTGATGGAGTTGGTGTTGTCAGTGGGGTTGGTGGGGTTGGTGTTGTGGGCGTTGGCCCTTGCCCTGCCGGAGTAGGAATTGGGGAAGGTTTTAAAGAAGTGGCCCCCTTTCCCGCACAGGTTGCAGGGCCATTGACCCTTACCCTCCTAGCTGCTGACTTGAGGGCGGCAAAACGGTGTAACCAAACTTCTACAGTACATTAGGAAATTATTCAGACCCGTTGACTTTTTCTACATTTTGTTACGTTACAGCCTTATTCTAAAATGGATTAAAATAATTTCCCTCATTAATCTACACACAATACCCCATTATGACAAAGCGAAAACAGGTTTTTAGAAATGTTTGCACGTTTATTAAAAATAAAAAACAGAAAAATCGTATTTACATAAGTATTCAGACCGTTTGCTATGAGACTCGAAATTGAGCTCAGGTGCATCCTGTTTCCACTGACCATCCTTGAGATGTTTCTACAACTTGATTGGAGTCCACCTGTGGTAAATCCAAATTGATTGGACATGATTTGGAAAGCCACACACTTGTCTATATAAGGTCCCACAGTTGACAGTGCATATCAGAGCAAAAACCAAGCCATGAGGTAGAAGGACTTGTCGGTAGAGCTCCGAGACAAGATTGTGTCGAGGCACAGATCAGGGGAAGGGTACCAAAAAGTTTCTGCAGCATTGAAGGTCCCCAAGAACACAGTGGCCTCCATCATTCTTAAATGGAAGAAGTTTGGAACCACCAAGACTCTTCCTAGAGCTGGTCGCCCGGCCAAACTGAGCAATCGGGGGAGAAAGGCCTTGGTCAGGGAGGTGGCCAAGAACCCGATGGTCACTCTGACAGAGCTCCAGACTTCCTCTGTGGAGATGAGAGAACCTTCCAGAAGGACAACCATCTCTGCAGCACTCCACCGATCAGGCCTTTATGGCAGAGTGGCCAGGGATGTTTTTCAGCGGCAGGGACTGAGAGACTAGTCTCGGAGAGATCCTTGATGAAAACCTCCTCCAGAGCGCTCAGGACCTCAACAGGACAACGACCCTAAGCACACAGCCAAGACAACGCAGGAGTGGCTTCAGGACAAGTCTCTGAATGTCCTTGAGTGGCCCAGCCAAGCCCGGACTTGAACCCAAACGAACGTCTCTGAAGAGACCTGAAAATAGCTGTGCAGCGACGCTCCCCACCCATCCTGACAGAGCTTGAGAGGATCTGCAGAGAAGAATGGGAGAAACTCCCCAAATACAGTTGTGCCAAGCTTGTGGCATCATACCAAGTCCAAGACTTGAGGCTGTAATCACTGCCAAAGGTGCTTCAACAAAGTACTGAATAAAGGGTCTGAATACTTATGTAAATGTGATATTTCCGTTTTTTATTTTTAATACGTTTGCAAAAAAAGTATAAAAACCTGTTTTGCTTTGATTTGGAGAAGAAGGGTGTTGGTTCTGGTCTTGGTGTTGTCTGGTCTGGTCATTGGTCTGCTCCGGTCCTGCAGGGGGAGGAAGGATAAACCTCAGAATGAGCAGACACACCTGGAAGTCCTTGACCCCGTAGGTCAATGGAGGCACTCCCCTGTGGTCTGCTCGCTCCAGGCATAGGTTGGTGTCTTTGGTCCTTCCTCCGCGCCTCTGGTTCTGGTGGTGATGCTGTCTGGTCTCATCTCTCCTTCTGTTGGTCTGCTCCGGGTGGTTGGCGGTCTGCTGGTCCTGGTCTGGTCGGTGGTGGCCTGAGGACAGCAGATGGAGAAAAAAAAGGCAGGGGAGGAGGGCTGCAGGCCAAGGGTAGAGGGAGTAAGGCTTGCCTCGTTAGCACTCTACTCGCTTCAAGGCCTGGTGGGGTGGGGTTCGTGGAGTCAGGTCAGGTCAGGCCACAGTCAGCCTTCCCTCTTCCCCCGGTTCCGGCCTTATCCGCTGGACCAGAAAGGCAGTGCCAGCCGCAGTCAAGCCACTGTTACCGTTGCTGCCTCCTGGTCCATCTAATGAAAAGGATAGAAGAGAGCGGGTACAGAGAAGGACACAACCCCAGTAAATCATCACCACGCAGGGTTGTGCGTAACGAAGAAAAACCAGAGTCATATCTCAACTATTAAAAGGTTTGAGACTTGCTGCCACTCTGTTCTGTCTCCTATATACATGTAATTGTTAGGGAACCACTACCACATATTATTTACATTTGTACAGCATTCTCACTAACGGGTGCAACAAATAAAGCCTCTTACAAGACACACCTCAAAATATGTTAATGTCAGAAACAACAATACCATGCACCCACTAGTGGTCAAAAATGTGGTGCTGTATTCTGAATAATAGTAAATTACTGGCAGCAATTGGCCAGTAAGTTACTGTAAGTTTTCAGGACAAGGTTTTTAGAATTCCTAAAGTACAGTATATTACTGTATTCTGTGGGTGTAGAGCATTCTCACATGGATGCAACAAATATAGCCTATTACAAGGCACGCCTTCAAATATGTTAATGAGTCAGAGACTTTCCCTGCCCAACATTTTCCCACAATGCACCATAATTAATTCTGTATTTTAATGTGCATTCTACAGTGTTTTACTGTTGAAATTGCAGAAAAGTCTTACAGTGTGCTGTAAAACACATTTACAGTATTTTACAGTGCATTCTACAGTATTTTACTGTTGAAATTACAGAAACGTCTTACAGTGCACTCTTCACTCTTTTGTGATCGGTCAGATGCGTCCAGACTCACCAGTTCAATAGATGTCATGTCTGCTTCTTGACAGTGTAGTACGGGGACTAACGTGGTTTGGTAACTTTGGTTCAGCTTGGACTTTGATGCGGTGAAGTTGTCCTGTCCCCTTAGCAGAAAAACACCCCCAAAGCATAATGTTTCCACCTCCATGTTTGACGGTGGGGATGGTGTTCTTGGGGTCATAGGCAGCATTCCTCCTCCTCCAAACACGGCGAGTTGAGTTGATGCCAAAGAGCTCGATAAGTAATTAATTATCAACACTATCCAGTTTTTAATTCCAATGTAAAACACAAATAAATACACCTATATATACAGTTCCAGGCAAAAGTTTGGACACACCTACTAATTCAAGGGTTTTTCTTTATTTTTACTATTTTCTTCATTGTAGAATAATAGTGAAGACATCAAAACTATGAAATAACACATATGGAATCATGTAGTAACCAAAAAAGTGTTAAACAAATCAAAATATATTTTAGATTTTAGATTCTTCAAAGTAGCCACCCTTTGCCTTGATGACAGCTTTGCACACTCTTGGCATTCTGGTTAGTTTAACACTTTTTTGGTTACTACATGATTCCATGTGTTATTTTATGGTTTTGATGTCTTCACTATTATTCTACAATGTAGAAAATAGTCAAAATAAAGAAAAACCCTAGAATGAGTGGGTGTGTCCAAACTTTTGACTTGTACTGTATATACTACTTACACATGTTAAGTTCCATACACAATAAATAGGTATTACCATATTATTGAAAGGCCATCTCCTTTCCATTAACTAAACTCAGGACAAATGGAGATAAGGAAATAGCAGATTGTTTGAGAATGTTTTGTTTGTGTGTTGATGTTAATTTCCATCTCCTGTTGCTATGCACAGTTCTTTCTTCCAGTTGAAACTTGTTCCAGAATGCTTCCAGCCCTCCACTAACATAAGAGACCTTCACACCCAGAGGTGAATGCGAATTTTTGTTCAGCTGCTGTTCCTCACACCTGATTGGTGGAAAGCATCAAAGGCTTACCTAGTGCTAGGAAGTGGTGGAAAAAGTAACCAACTGTCATACTTGAGTAAAAGTAAAAACACCTGAATAGAAAATGACTCAAGTAAAAGTAAAAGTCACCCAGTAAAATACTACTTGAGTGAAAGTCTAAACGTATTTGGTTTAAAATATACTTAAGTATCAAAAGTAAAAGTAAAAGTATAAATCATTTCAAATTCCTTATATTAAACAAACCAGATGGCACCATTTTCTTGTTTTTTAAATGTATGGAAAGCCAGGGGCACACTCCAACATTCAGACATCATTTACAAACGAAGCATGTGTGTTTAGTGAGTCCGCCAGTTCAGAGGCAGTAGGGATAACCAGGGATGTTCTGTTGATAAGTACGTGAATTGGACTATTTTCCTGTCCTGCTAAGCATTCAAAATGTAACGAGTACTTTTGGGTGTCAAGGAAAATGTATGGAGTAAAAAGTACATTATTTCCTTTAGGAATGTAGTGAAGTAAAAGTAAAAGTAGTCAAAAATATAAATAGTAAAGTACAGATACCGCAAAAAACAACTTAAGTAGTACTTTAACATATTTTTACTTAAGTACTTTACACCACTGGTGCTAGGCAACTCTCTATTGTTGGATGAAGACGTGGGGCAGCGAAAGAGGTGAGGCAGTGGGTGAGAGGGAGGGGGCACTTTCAAATCAGCAAGATAATTAATCCTTTCAGCTTTTTCAATAAAGGCACAGCAATTCCTTATCATATTACCTGTTTTTTTAAGTTACCTGACTTTTCATTGTGTTTCTCTACCCTCTTTTCATTGAACACTTTTTATTTTTACTTCTGTTTGTTGCATTGACATGCAGAGACCTTCCTTTGCAACACAATATTAGGAATATGTTCCTAATGTTTGGTATTCTCAGTGTATGTGGATTTGGCTATTTCAGCCACACCCTTTGCTGACAGGTGTATAAAATCGAGCACACAGCCATGCAATATCCATAGACAAACATTGGCAGTAAATGGCCTTACTGAAGAGCTCAGTGACTTTCAACAAGGCCTCCTTTCCAACAAGTCAGTTTATCAAATTTCTGCCCTGCTAGAGCTGCCCCGGTCAACTGTAAGTGCTATTATTGTGAAGTGGAAACGTCTAGGAGCAACAACAGCTCAGCCGCAAAGTGGTAGGCCACACAAGTGCCACAGAAGCTCACAGAACGGGACCGCCGAGTGCTGAAGTGTGTAACAATCATCTGTCCTCGGTTGCAACACTCACTACTGATTTCCAAACTGCCTCTGGAAGCAATGTCAGCACAATAACTGTTCATCGTGAGCTTCATGAAATGGATTTCCATGGCCGAGCAGCCTAAGATCACCATGTGCAATGCCAAGCATCAGATGGAGTGGTGTAATGCTCACCACCTTTGGACTCTGGAGCAGTGGAAATGTGTTCTCTGGAGTGATGAATCACGCTGCACCATCTGGCAGTCCGACGGACGAATCAGGGTTTGACGGATGCCAGGAGAACTCTACCTGCCCCAATGCATAGTGCCAACTGTAAAGTTTGGTGGAGGAGAAATAATGGTCTGGGGCTGTTTTTCATGGTTCGGACTAGGCCCCTTAGTTCCAGTGAAGGGTAATCTTAACGCTACAGCATACAATGACATTCTACACGATTCTGTGCTTCCAACTTTGTGGCAACAGTTTGGGGAAGGCCTTTTCCTGTTTCAGCATGACAATGCCCTCATGCACAAAGAGAGGTCCATACAGAAATGGTTTGTCGAGATCAGTGTGGAAGAACTTAACTGGCCTGCACAGAGCCCTGACCTCAACCCAGGTGTCCACATACTTTTGGTCATGTAGTGCATATATATACTACCTACACATGTTAAGTTACATACACATGTTTTGTTTGTGTGTTGGTGTTAATTTCCATCTCCTGTTTCTATGCACAGTCCTTTCTTCCAGTTGAAACTTGTTCCAGAATGCTTCCAGCCCTCCACTAACATAAGAGACCGCCACACCCAGAGGTGAATACGAGTTTTTGTTCGGCTGCTGTTTCTCACACCTGATTGGTGGAAAGCATCAAAGGCTTAACTGGTGCTAGGTAACTTTATATTGTTGGATGGAGAGGTGGGGCAGCGAAAGGGGTGAGGCAGTGGGTGAGAGAGGGGGGGGGGGGGCACTTTCAAATCAGCAAGAGAATTCATCCATTCAGCTTTTTCAATAAAGGCACAGCAATTCCTTATCATATTGCCTGTTTCTTTTAAGTTACCTGACTTTTCATCGAGTTTCTCTACCCTCTTTTCATTGAACAAATGTTATTTTTACTTTTGTTTGTTGCATTGACATGCAGAGACCTTTCCTTGTGGTCTCCTTATTCCCATTGAGAGGCCAGGGGTGGACTGAACTAGAAGGTTTTTGCTTACTATGGAGATCATCCCAAATCCAAATCTCCAAGGAAATGGACTGTGGCTCATTATGAGCAAACTTTGGAGATAAGCTTTCATATAAGATGTTCACAATGTATTTTACTGGATGTAGCTCAGTGGGCCCCGTGTAGCTCAGTTGGTAGAGCATGACGCTTGCAACGCCAGGGTGGTGGGTTCGATTCCCAAAGGGGGCCAGTATGAAAAATAAAAAGTATGAAAATGTTTGCACTCACTAACTGTAAGTCGCTCTGGATAAGAGCGTCTGCTAAATGACTAAAATGTAAATGTAATGTTCCCAGGACAAAGATTATCAGTATCTTTTCAGATGGCCATGAGAACATCTTCGTTGGGAGAATATTTGTCGGCAAAAAAACCTCCCAGATGTGTGGTGAATGGAAAAGAACATCATATGTCTGCTTCTGATAATTCCCCATACATGTCAGAACATATCAGCTCTGTGTGGAGGATTGCCTCTATTCAGCACTATCATGTTACTGTATGTCCCCACACGACACAACAACAAAGGCAAAAAGGCTTATGTAATATGAATGTAGAGTTCCTACATGTACATTCAACTTGATCGTGTGTGACAAGTATGTATTTGAGCATCCATGTTCTCAAACACACCTGAGCTATTGACATATTTTATATTTCATACAGGCTGATACGTACTAATGCTGCAGGATTATAACACACTGGGATCACAAGTATGTATCCATGTGAACTTTCAATGACATCAAACACATTCTTGATTTCATATAGAACCTCTCTCAACTAGTGTTTACTGTTCATCCGCTTTGCCCACGCATCAGAGGTCTCAGCTCAGTGAATGATCAATCTCCCCCACATTCCTGCCCTTGAGCTGTTTTCTATTTTTCTGTCTTGTGTTCTCATCCACCAAGGAGAAGTATTCTACCTCTATTCACATTCCACAGGCGATTCCCAATGACTCATCAATGCAATCATTTAGTTGCTCAATCAAAGGCTGCGTTTACACAGGCAGCCCAATTCTGATATTCTGCCAAATTATTGTCAAAAGAGCTGATCTGTTTGGTCAAATGACCAATTAGTGAAACAAATATCAGAATTGGGCTGTCTGTGTAAACACAGCCAATATGACACTAAGGCTCAATGTAACTACATAGACAAAGGAGGTGACTTCTGTCCAGCTTTTGAGAATGAAACATGATTGTAATGGTTCACCACTAGCCTAAAAGTCATCATCAGGTATTGTAAGAGAAGATCCTCCAAGATCACACTTCAGGAATCTTTACAATGGTCATAGGCCTCTTATAAGACACGTCAACATCTGCCCTGGCAACACTTGTTGTAATTTATAAACTAGGTCTAGGAGACAGAGAGGGGTGGAAAGTTCCTTTTTGGCTCCAGTTTAATGAGAACTGAATCAGGCAGTTTGCCGGGCGCACCTGATGGAATGCAGCCCATGACTCAACCGCTGTGCAGCGCATGTCTCCACACGCTGAGAGAATAGAACAGGAAAACTACTACAATGTTCTGTGTCTGTACACTGCTCTATAAGATAGTGAAAACAGCAGGGGCAAGTACTAACAGAGCAGATGAGGAGTTGGGGCAGAACTAACAGAGAATCCTGTTCAGTCTTGCTGCTGCAAAGGTGTGTTCTTTTCTTTGTCTACGCAGTAAAATACCCACAAGTCCTGATTCAAGAGGCTGAATAGAGAGAAAGGATACAGACAGATTACATTCACTGTGTCAACAGACAAGGTCCGTCCTTGATTCCTGGTTGATTATTACAGAAGATAAAAACATACACTTCATTGAACAACTTAAATCCCCCTTTCTGGAATACAAAGTGAGAGTAACTTGTTTGATTTCACCTCACAGCCCTGTGTTCACCTTTATTACACATATCAAGCCTTTTCTTCTCTCATGTCCATGTAAACAGAGGAGTCATCAACTCAGAACCTGTTCCAGAGACTGACAGGTCAAATTCCTCCACTGGGTGGGTCTACAGTTCTGGCTGACGTGTTAAACTAGGGACCCCACATCTGTCCAACATTTTAAATACACTTAAGTATCAAAAGTAAATGTAATTGCTAAAATATACTTAATTTCAAAATAAAAGTATAAATAATTTCAAATTCCTTATATTAAGCAAACCAGACGGCACCATTTTTTAAATGTTTATTTATTTACAGATAGCCAGGGGCACACTCCAACACTCAGACATAATTTATAAAGGAAACGTGTGTTTAGTGAGTCGGCCGGCTCAGAGGCAGTCGGGATGACCAGGGATGTTCTTTTGATAAGTGTGTGAATTGGACAATTTTTCTGTCCTGCTAAGCATTCAAAAAGTACTTTTGGGTGTCAGGGAAAATGTATGGAGTAAAAAGTACATTATTTTCTTTAGGACTGTAGTGAAGTAAAATTAAAAGTAGTCAAAAATATAAATATTAAAGTACAGATACCCAAAAAAACGACTTAAGTAGTACTTTAAAGTATGTTTTACTCTTTTTTTAAAAAGTACTTTACACCACTGACAAATGGACAGGTCCTCTTATACAATGAGATTGCTGTTCATATGTTCTGGTCTCCATATAGAATGAGTTTCATGAATAACTGTTGTGACCAATGCCCTGGTGATGATATGAGACTAATACCAGCACCCAGAGCCAAATCTTCCAAGGCTGTCTGTCACAAGAGAGTAAAATGGGACTGATAATGCACCATTCGGAAATTCGGAAAATCCGAAATAAAGTATCTTTCATACCATGCCCAGGGACTTTATTCATGGTCTTGATCCTTATCTAAGAATATTTTAACAAAGAAAAGCCTAATTTGAATACTGTCTGTAACTAATGAACACAGGCGCTCCCATAGAGAAATGTACTGTATAGGAGCATTACTCTCAGCACCAAGCAATGAGCATGCATTTTTGTATGTTATAGATATTGTGTATGGTGTAATTTCTCCAGCTTTTGTGTTACATGTGCACTTCAGTCAGTTATCAAAATTATTTGAAAAATACATAAATTGCATTGTATAAATATACAAATAAAAAAGTGAAATAGATAAACTGCAACTGTACTTATGTAAATGTGTAAATAGACCTACACTACCAGTCAGAAGTTTGGACACAGCTACTCATTCAAGGGTTTTTAGAATAGTGATGACATCAAAACTATGAAATAACACATATGGAATCACGCAGTGCCCAAAAAAGTGTTAAACAAATAAAAATATATTTTATATTTGAGATTCTTCAAATAGCCACCCTTTGCCTTGATGACAGCTTTGCACACTCTTGGCATTCTCTCAACCAGCTTCATGAGGTAGTCACCTGGAATGCATTTCAATTAACAGATGTGCCTTGTTAAAAGTTAATTTGTGGAATTTCTTTCCTTCTTAATGCGTTTGAGCCAATCAGTTGTGTTGTGACAAGGTAGGAGGGGTATACTGAAGATAGCCCTATTTGGTAAAAGACCAAGTCCATATTATGGCAAGAACAGCTCAAATAAGCAGAGAAACGACTGTCCATCATTACTTTAAGACATGAAGGTCAGTCAATACGGAACATTTCAAGAACTTTGAAAGTTTCCTCAAGTGCAGTCGCAAAAACCATCAAGCGCTATGATGAAACTGGCTCTCATGAGGACCGCCACAGGAATGGAAGACCCAGAGTTACCTCTGCTGCAGAGGATAAGTTCATTATAGTTACCAGCCTCAGAGATTGCAGCCCAAATAAATGCTTCACAGAGTTCAAGTAACAGACACATTTCAACATCAACTGTTCAGAGGGGACTGTGTGAAACAGCCCTTCACGGTCAAATTGCTGCAAAGAAACCACTACTAAAGGACACCAATAAGAAGAAGAGACCTGCTTGGGCCAAGAAACACGAGCAATGGACATTAGACCAGTGGAAATTTGTCCTTTGGTCTGGAGTCCAAATTTGAGATTTTTGGTTCCAACCGCTGTGTCTTTGTGAGATGTGTGTGGGTGAACGGATGATCTCCGCATGTGTATTTCCCACCGTAAAGCATGGAGGAGGAGGTGTTATCGTGTGGGGGTGCTTTGCTGGTGACAGTGTCTGTGATTTATTTAGAATTCAAGGCACACTTAACCAGCATGGCTACCCCAGCATTCTGCAGCGATACGCCATCCCATCTGGTTTGGGCTTAGTTGGACTATCATTTGTTTTTCACCAGGACAATGACCCAACACACCTCCAGGCTGTGTAAGGGCTATTTTACCAAGAAGGAGAGTGATGGAGTGCTGCATCAGATGACCTGGCCTCCACAATCCCCCGACCTCAACCCAATTGAGATGGTTTGGGATGAGTCGGACGGCGGAGTGAAGGAAAAAAAGCCAACAGCATATGTGGGAACTCCTTCAAGACTGTTGGAAAAGCATTCCATGTGAAGCTGGTTGAGAGAATGCCAAGAGTGTGCAAAGCTGTCATCTAGGCAAAGGGTGGCTATTGAAGAATCTCAAATATAAAATATATTTTGATTTGTTTAACAATTTTTTGGTTACTACATGATTCCATTTGTGTTATTTCATAGTTTTGATGTCTTCACTATTATTCTACAATGTAGAAAATAGTAAAAATAAAGAAAAACCCTTGAATGAGTAGGTGTGTCCAAACTTTTGATTGGTATATATAGACTACACTGTTTACATCCATGTAATATACATTCTGTGATATATCATCAACAGCTATGTTTACTGAAACACACTCAAATCAACACTCTCTACTGGCTTTGTGCAGAGTGCATTTATTTTATAATCTATCATACACATGAACACAGAAATGAATCGTCAAATAAATGTATTTGGCTAAGGTGTATGTAAACTTCCAACTTCAACTGTAAAAGTAATCAAAAGTATCTGTAATCTTATTACAATATATTTTAGTAATCCGGTTACATGTGACTGATTACATGTAATCAGTTACTCCCCAACCCTGACTATAAGATGGGGCTGAGCCATCCTTGCTGGGCAACTTTAGTGAGTTGGACTCCATTTGATTCTTGCCACCGATCACCAGCGAGGTAGCCATGGCCACCTGGCGTGACTGGATGGTGGATTTGCGTGATTGGTGTATGCGGGTGAAGCACTCTTTACATCGTTTCCCCACCAGGTACAGGATCTCAAAGAAGGATAGCAGGATACAGGCCAGGCTGGTGACCACCATGAAGATGGTGAAGATACGTTTCTCTGTGGGGCGAGAGATGAAGCAGTCCACCTTGTTGGGACAGGGCTTCTGCTCACACTTGATGAGGGAGGGGAAATCATAGCCCTCGTAGATATGGTAGATTAAATAAACAAAGGTGGCGTCCACGGCTATCTTGAAGACCAGGGTCAGGACGTAGGTCCACCACAGCCCACCACGCTTCTTGCCGGTGTTCTTGTAAAGTTTCCGACAGCCCTCGCCATATTTGAGCGTATGTTTGCGCTCACGTTCATCTCTGTAGGCCACGTGCATCACCACCATGAGGGAGGGACAGGTGACAAAGATGAGCTGCAGGGCCCATAGGCGGATGTGGGACACAGGGAAAAAGTGGTCAAAACAGACGTTATGGCAGCCAGGCTGGGCTGTATTGCACTGGAAGTCCTTCTGCTCGTCACCCCACACCTTCTCTGCCGCCACGACAAACACC
Organism: Coregonus lavaretus; assembly: GCF_964263955.1. Classification (NCBI taxonomy): domain Eukaryota; kingdom Metazoa; phylum Chordata; class Actinopteri; order Salmoniformes; family Salmonidae; genus Coregonus; species Coregonus lavaretus. The sequence goes on from NC_140014.1 coordinate 17,358,755, forward strand.
ATGACCCTGAAGAGGAAGACAATGGACAACCACACACGGCCGAACGCTGTGGAGTACTTGTTCACCCCACTGAGGAGGCCCTGGAGGAATGCCCAGTTCATTGTGAAGCTGACTTACAATCTACCTCTCTGATGGAAGTTAAGATAGAGGATGGTGTGAGAAACCTGTTGGTTGAGATCTCAAGTCAAATTCTGGAGTGTTCCTTACTTTCAGCCATCTATAGAAAAAGAGAGAGGGGGTAGGGGGAAGAGAAGGCCTTTGAGTATGAGTGAACAAAAACACAACTGGTGTTTTTGTTTTCCCCCAATTATTTATATATACACACATAATTGGTTTTCCCCTGTGTAAAATTCCCAACAAATAGCCCTAACTGGGAGCTATGTTCACACTTTCCATCTTTTTTCAAAATAAGATTGAATAATGAATAATAATGTGAATGTATGAAGGATGACAAAAGCCCCCATATCCTAAAAGCACAAGACAGGATTCCTATTTAGTAGCAAGTTAACTATTGCAAAATAGCAAGTTAACTGTTCAGAGTAGGTCTAAACATCAACCGTCACATGTTCTTATCGTTTTTAACACGGACAGGCTATGCTGCAACTACAGTACTTTATTCCCCAATTGTTTATTCTAGTGAGTGCACTGAATAATAGAGAAAGAACAGAGAAAACATTTCCCAAATGCAGTCTCTTCAACCAACGGAAAATAACCCAAACGTTCTTTATCGTAATCTTTAGCTAATCTAATAACCTTAAACTAATACTATTGATACACAGGTGGATATGTAAACAAATCATGTACTTACACTTCAAAATGTATTTGACGAAAGAACCATAAACTCAGTCGGGGAAGTTGCAGTCCGTATAGGAACGGAGAAACACCCTTTAACCACCAATGAATGTCTCTGAAGATTTCTCAAGAGTGTAGGTGGAGTAGTCACAAAGCGATGTTGTCGTGCAACATTCAACTTGTTCAGGTGGGGCTAGCGAACCATGCAGATGAGCGGTTTCACGGGCCATTTAAATGTACACGAACAAAAATATAAACGTGCATTAATTTAAAATATTTTACTGAGTTACAGTTCATATAAGGAAATCAGTCAATTGAAATAAATTCCTTAGGCCCTAATCTATGGATTTCACGACTGGGAATACAGATATGCATCTGTTGGTCAAAGATACACTACATTACCAAAAGTATGTGGACACCTGCTCGTCGAAAATCTCATTCCAAAATCATGGGCAATAATATGGAGTTGGTCCCCCTTTGCTGCTATAACAGCCTCCACTCTTCTGGAAAGGCTTTCCACTAGATGTTGGAACATTGCTGCGGGGACTTGCTTCCATTCAGCCACAAGAGCATTAGTGAAATCTGGCACTGATGTTGGGCGATTAGGCCTGGCTCGCAGTCGGAGTTCCAATTCATCCCAAAGGCGTTCCAATTCATCCCAAAAGTGTTAGATCGGGTTGAGGTCACCGATCTCAACCAACCATTTCTGTATGGACTTAACTTTGTGCAGGGGGGCATTGTCATGCTGAAACAGGAAAGGGCCTTCCCCAAACTGTTGCCACAAAGTTGAAAGCACAGAATCCTCTAGAACAAGGGTACTCAACTCTTACCCTACGAGGTCCGGAGCCTGCTGGTTTTCTGTTCTACCTGATAATTAATTGCACACACACATGGTGTCCCTGGTGTAAATCAGTCCCTGATTAGAGGGGAACAATGACAAAATGCAGTGGAACTGTCTTTGAGGTCCAGAGTTTAGTTTGAGGGGTCTAGAAGGTCCTTGTATGCTGTAGCGTTAAGATTTCCCTTCACTGGAACTAAGGGGCCTAGCCTAAATCATGAAAAACAGCCCCAGACCATTATTCCTCCTCCACCAAACTTTACAGGTGGCACTATACATTCGGGCAGGTAGCGTTCTTCTGGCATCTGCCAAACCCAGATTCGTCTGTCGGACTGCCAGATGGTGAAGCTTAATTCATCACTCCAGAGAACGTGTTTCCACTGCTCCTGAGTCCAATGGCGGCGAGCTTTACACCACTCCAGCGCATGGTGATTTTAGGCTTGTGTGCGGCTGCTCGGCCATGGAAACCCATTTCATGAAGCTCACGACGAACAGTTCTTGTGCTGACGTTTCTTCCAGAGGCAGTTCGGAACTCTGTAGTTAGTGAAAAACCTCCTTCACATAGAGTTGATCAGGTTGTTGATTGTGGCCTGTGGAATATTTTCATACTCTTCTTCAATGGCTATGCGAAGTTGCTCGATATTGGCGGGAACTGGAACATGCTGTCGTGCATATCGAACCAGAGCATCCCAAACATACTCAATGGGTGACATGTCTGGTGAGTATGCAGGCCATGGAAGAACTGGGACATTTTTAGCTTCCAGGAATTTTGTACAGATCCTTGCGACATGGGGCCGTGCATTATCATGCTGAAAAATGAGGTGATGGTGGCGGATGAATTGTACGACAATGGGCCTCAGGATCTCGTCATGGTATCTCTGTGCATTCAAATTGCCATCGATAAAATGCAATTGTGTTCTTGTCCTTGGTTTATGCCTGCCCATACCATAACCCCACCGCCACCATGGGGCACTCTGTTCACAACGTTGACATCAGCAAACTGCTCGCCCACACAACGCCATACATGTGTTCTGCTATCTGCCAGAAACAGTTGAAACTGGGATTCATCCGTGAAGAGCATACTTCTCCAGCGTGCCAGTGGCCATCAAAGGTGAGCATTTGCCCACTGAAGTCGGATACGATGCCGAACCGCAGTCAGGTCAAGACCTTGGTGAGGACTACGAGCACGCAGATGAGCTTCCCCGAGACGGTATTTGATAGTTTGTGCAGAGATTCTTCAGTTGTGCAAACCCAGAGCTTTATCAGCTGTCCGGGTGGCTGGTCTCAGACAATCCCGCAGGTGAAGAAGCTGTATGTGGGGGTCCTGGACTGGTTACACGTGGTCTGCGGTTGTGAGGCTGGTTGGACGTACTGCCAAATTCTCTAAAACGACATTGGAGGTGTCTTATGGTAGAGAAATGAACATTCAATTATCTGGCAACAGCTCTGGTGGACATTCATGCAGTCAGCATTCCAATTGCACGCTCCCTCAAAACTTGAGACTTCGATGGCATTGTGTAACAATACTGCACATTTTAGAGTGGCCGATTATTGTCCCCAACACAAGGTGCACCTTTGTAATGATCATGCTGTTTTATCAGCTTGTTGATATGCCACACTTGTCAGGTGGTTGGATTATCTTGGCAAAGGAGAAATGTTCACTAATAGGGATGTAAACAAATATGTGCACAAAAAGAGAGAAATAAGCTTTTTGTGTATATGGAAAATATCTGGGATCTTTTATTTCAGCTAATGAAACACTTTACATGTTGCGTTTATTTTTGTTCAGTATCATTCAGACTGGAGCTGCGGATCATAGGCTTTTATTTCAGACATTTTATAAAAAATAGCGGGGGAAATACACAACGACCAAAACATTTTTGAACGTTTTTAAGAAAAAACATTCAAATCTAAAAACAGGTACATTTTATAGTGAGAAGACGTAAGTATTTCACAATACTGTACCCAACAACAAAAACGTTTAATTTTAAATCCGGAAAATATGAAATTGACACAGCAGCTGTTCGTGTTCATTATAAAAGTGTTTGTAATATTTACATCACAGAGCGGGTGGGACCAACAGGAACAATCCTTGTACAGCAGATGAGTCATGGGCATCTGCAGTACATTATACAAAATGAGCACTTTTTACAATTCTGCAGTCTGACACTGCTCATCTTTCTCACACATTCACAGTCACACACAACAGTCACTCTCCTATGCTTCAATTCAAACATACTCTCCACAGTCTGAAATGATCACTTTTTGCTTGGGCTTGCCTTCTTTTGTTCCTTGTGCCTGTGGGGACAGAGTTAACATGACATGAGTCTTGGTACACAACTTCTTCACAGTCTGTAACCCCCTATAGGATCATTCTTCCCCTTCACCACCTCCATGCATGTCCCTCCCCTCCGCTTACCTCCATGGCTTTGACCACCTCCATGCCCTCCATCAACTCTCCAAACACCACATGTTTGTTATCCAGCCAATCCGTTTTGTCACAGGTGATGAAGAACTGAGAGCCGTTGCTGTTTGCTCCAGAGTTAGCCATGGAGAGCTGACCTGACACACAAGAGAGGGGAGCATTAGGAAGCCATCCTTGTGTGATCAGAAACCATACTCAATCAAATCCGCATATGGCAATGCCTCGTGCACTTTCTCACCACTCTACACATTCATTCACAGACAAACTGCTATTTAGACCTGGACAGGCACGTGTCTCACCTGCAGCAGTGTGTTTGAGGACAAAGTTCTCATCGTCAAACTTGCGCCCGTAGATGGACTTGCCCCCAGTGCCATTGTGGTTGGTGAAGTCTCCTCCCTGACACATGAACTGTGGGATGACGCGGTGGAAACTGCTGCCTTTGAAGCCAAAGCCCTTCTCATGTGTGCACAAGCAGCGGAAGTTCTCTATAGGAGATATCAGGGCGAGAGGGTTGTAGATTTTAGGGGATGCTGCTTCTATTTAACAGGCATAGAGAGACTTAATTGGCTGCATGTTTCCAGCTTTACATATGATCTCTGCTTTGATACGTTCTGATACCTAGTCACTTTACCCTGCCTTCATGTACAGTGCCTTCAGAATGTATTCATACTCCTTGACCTATTCCACAATGTTGTTACAGCATGCATATAAAATGTATATTATTTATTTTTTTCTCACCTATCTACACACGATACCCCATAATGACAAAGTGAAAATGTGCTTTTAGAATTTTTGCAAATAGAAATATCTAATTGAAACAAGTATTCACACCCCTGAGTCAATACTTTGTAAAGGCACCTTCGGCAGCGCTTACAGCTGTGAGTCTTTCTGGTTAAGTCTCTAAGAGCTTTCCACACCTGGATTTTACAATATTTGCCCATTATTCTTTTCAAAATTATTCCAGCTCTGTGAAATTGGTTGTTGACAATTGCTATACAACCATTTTCAGGTCTGGCCATAGATTTTCAAGTAGATTTAAGTCAAAACTGTAACTCAACCACTCAGGAACATTCACCGTCTTCTTAGTAAGCAACTCCAGTGTAGATTTGGCCTTGTGTTTTAGGTTATTGTCCTGCTGAAAGGTGAATTCACCTCCCAATGTCTGGTGGAAAGCAGACTGAACCAGGTTTTCCTCTAGGATTTTGCCTGTTGTCGGTACCCCCTGTATATAGCCTCGTTGTTTATTCCCACTGGGAATGTGATGAAAAATATATACATACATACACACACCACACAGTTGAAGTCGTAAGTTTACATACACCTTAGCCAAATACATTTAAACTCAAATTTCACAATTGCTGACATTTAATCCTAGTAAAAATACCCTGTCTTAGGTCAGTTAGGATCACCACTATTTTAAGAATGTTTAATGTCAGAATAATAGTTGAGAGAATTATTCATTTCAGCTTTTATTTTTCATCACATTCCCAGTGGGTCAGAAGTTTACATACACTCAATTAGTATTTGGTAGCATTGCCTTTAAATTGTTTAACTTGGGTCAAACGTTTTGGGTAGCCTTCCAGAAGCTTCCCACAATAACTTGGGTGAATTTAGGCCCATTCCTCCTGACAGAGCTGGTGTAACTGAGTCAGGTTTGTAGGCCTCCTTGCTCGCACACGCTTTTTCAGTTCTGCCCACACATTTTCTATAGGATTGAGGTCAGGGCTTTGTGATGGCCACTCCAATACCTTGACTTTGTTGTCCTTAAGCCATTTTGCCACAACTTTGGAAGTAGGCTTGGGGGTCCATTGTCCATTTGGAAGACCCATTTGAAACAAAGCTTTAACTTCCTGACTGATGTCTTGAGATGTTGCTTCAATATATCCACCACATTTTCCTTCCTCATGATGGTGTTCTTCGGCTTGCAAGTCCCCCCTTTTTCCTCCAAACATAACGATGGTCATTATGGACAAACAGTTCTATTTTTGTTTCATCAGACCAGAGGACATTTCTCCAAAAAGTACGATCTTTGTCCCCATGTGCAGTTGCAAACCGTAGTCTGCCTTTTTTTATGGCGGTTTTGGAGCAGTGGCTTCTTCCTTGCTGAGCGGCCTTTCAGGTTATGTCAATATAGAACTCGTTTTAATGTGGATATAGATACTTTTGTACCTGTTCCCTCCAGCATCTTCACAAGGTCCTTTGCTGTTGTTCTGGGATTTATTTGCACTTTTCGCACCAAAGTACGTTCATCTCTAGGAGACAGAACGCGTCTCCTTCCTGAGCGGTATGACGGCTGCGTGGTCCCATGGTGTTTATACTTGCGTACTATTTTTTGTACAGATGAACGTGGTACCTTCAGGTGTTTGGAAATTGCTCCCAAGGATGAACCAGACTTGTGGAGGTCTACAATTTATTTTCTGAGGTCTTGGCTGATTTCTTTTGATTTTCCCATGATGTGAAGCAAAGAGGCACTGAGTTTGAAGGTAGGCTTTGAAATACATCCACAGGTACACCTCCAATTGACAAAAATTATGTCAATCAGAAGCTTCTAAAGCCATGACATCATTTTCTGGAATTTTCCAAGCTGTTTAAAGGCACAGTCAACTTAGTGTATGTAAACTTCTGACCCACTGGAATTGTGATACAGTGAATTATAAGTGAAATAATCTGTCTGTAAACAATTGTTGGAAAAATTACTTGTGTCATGCACAAAGTAGATGTCCTAACCGACTTGCCAAAACTATAGTTTGTTACCAAGAAATTTGTGGAGTGGTTGAAAAACCAGTTAATGACTCCAACCTAAGTGTATGTAAACATCCGACTTCAACTGTGTGTGTGTGTGTGTGTGCGCGCGTATATATATATATATTTTACGTTTTTTAAAAACTTTTGTTTATTTAGTCAATATTTTCTTAACCAACAATGCAGTTAAGAAAAATAAGAGTTAAGGGCTTGTAAGTAAGCATTTCACAGTAAGGTCTACTACACCTGTTGTATTCGGCGCATGTGACAAATAAAATTTGATTTGAATATCCCTAAAGAATCCCTAAAGTTTAATGACTAAGTGTTCTATTCTCAGAAACGTCCCTGGTACTTTATAACAAGGAGGAGCATGGATACCTGCTGTCATAGGAACAATGTCTGCTCGGAGCAGGAAGCGCAGTCTCCCTGCTGGCTTGTTGCCAATCTTGATGTCCATGTAAACCTGGGGGTTCGTTCTGCCCTTCTTGGCTGGGGGCTCGCCCTGCAATCAATGATAATATATTATTGTGTCAGGCTTTTACAATATAATATGATACTATGCAATATACTACAGTGTACTACACTCATAGAGACAGGCAGGAACACATACACACACACAGTCAACTTACATCTGCTGTTGTTGATTTGGCTGATTCTCCAGTGGACTCCGTAACCTCAGCCTCTTCAGCAGTCGTTCCTGAGAACTTCTTCAGCCAATCATCATCCGACCAAACTGTGCGGAAATGGCATACAGTTAGCGGTTTTACCACATCTAAAAGCCATGGGACAGTTTAAAGTCTTTATAGAGTGACTAATGCATATCATTCACCTGGACGAGAAGAGCCCTCTTTGATCCTCATAGGTTTGGCGATGTTGACCCGGATGGTTCTTCCAAACAACTCTGACTCATTCTGTCAATAAAACAGAGGGAAAACATGCATCAATGAGAGTTGTCCAATACCACAGCTTTGAAACATGTGAGTCACTGTCTCAGAGTACAGACTACCAAAACAGGGGATAATGCAAAGGACTGTTAGTTAAACCAAACTGACTTTAGTGGGAAGCAAACACTCACCATGTTATCAATAGCAGCAGCAGCATCCTGTGGAAGATGAAGAGTGGGATGAAAGACAATCACAGCAAACCAGTACAACACAATCACCATGGTGACCAATGACCACCCACCATAACCCCTAGATTAGGGTGTTAGGTGAGTCGACAAACAATGGACGCAATTCTAGAATTCTACAAAACACAGCAGTGATCAAATCGATTTTCACTAAATGTCAATAATGTGGTTATCCTTAATACATAATAAATAATCTGAAAACATGAATGTGGAAGTTGTTTACCATGTCTAAAAATCACAATACTGTACGTCATGATATTTACGTGATATGACCCTAAATGTAAAGTAAGTGCCGTGCTTAGAACGTTCAATTCTATGGGACAGCCTATTTTTAATGAAACCCGCGAAATCGATGTGTTCATATTTGCTTTTTGCGATGGGTATTCCTCACTCTACCAGAGTTAGATCTATGTGACATTGTATTGCCAACAAGTATGGGAAAGTCCTGAGGGTGTTTTACGGTCATCAGACGTCCTTGGACTGAAAAATAAAGTAACTATTTTTCCTTCGCTTCTGTCATTCAGATGTTTTCAGAGACACTAAAAAAACATAGCATGTTACAAAGTAGTGCTTTGTAGCTAAATGTTGGTGTATGGGTTGTCATGGATTGGTCCAAACTCACATGGTGCCACCTGTTTTCATGACGGAATGCTAGCTAGCTGTTTGAGGGTGTTTGTTGGCTTGATGTCGCTTGCTGAGGTAACGCTCTGGGCGAGAGGCAGTGGCTGTATTGTGCCAACGGCAAATTTTGTGATTGATGGTTATATTATTTCATGTGTAAACTACCAGAATTCAGTGGCTACAGCCCTACAATCGATAAAAACATAGCTAAATATCAGAGAATTGAAAATGTGTCCCATATATCTTGCTGTGCAGGTGGCTAGCAGGCAGCTCACTGTCTCAGGCTAATTATTTGCCGATAACGGTGCAGTTCATCCTCCCATCACTAGAGAAACTCATCAACACCAAACATAACATTATATTGTAACCCAACTCAGGTGTAGGCCTACCTTAGAAGTAAGCTGTGTTATTTGACTAGTGTATCCTTCTTTGTTACAGTGCAGACTTGGTGAGAAGTGTGTGTGTGTCTGTGTTTGGCTGTGTCTGGTGAGTGTGTGCTGGTGGGGATGCTATGTAAGTGTGTGGGGATGCTGAAGGGGATGATGTGTGAGTGCATGCATGGGTGGTACCATACTCCATAGTGTAAACATTATTAATTGTTAAAGCATACCGCAATCCATGCTGAACCTGAGCCGGTGGAATACCCTCACATTGGTAACTAGCTAGCATCTCCAACATAATATTGTATACTTGCATTTAGGTTTTGATTAAACATACCTCTGCCAATTCAAATTCAATGAAGGCGAATCCTCTGTGCTTCTCTGCAAAGTAAAACAATAACATGAGACATTAACGTCTGCTCTAAACTTCAGGGTTTCATCTCCAGACAGTAGCAGTTTGCTCTGGCTAAGTAGCCAGGAAGGATAGATTAGTTTATTTTAACTGATTCAACTTATCGTTTATGTCAAACTCTGAATGGTAAAGGTATTTATTCTGACCTGTTTCATAGTCTATTGGAATCTGAATGTCTGTGACATCCCCGAACGGAATGAATGCTGCGTGCAGCACTTTTTCGTCCACCTCCTCTGTTAGACCACCTGTCAACACAGCAGGTACAAACAATCAAGTTAGTTTCTTATTGAATCAGCTCATAGTAAACTGTCTTTCAAGCTTTTAAAACTAAAGGTGTTCATATAATAACATGAATGGGGCTTTACAACAACCAATAAATTGATAAACGTTAGCTAACTTGCTAACGTTACACACACACTTGCTGCCTGCAACTAGCTAATTTTATCTAGCCAGCGTATTCACAGACTGGTCCACTTTAAACGTAAATAATGTGTAGCTTAATTGACACGCGACTACTAACACATGTTTATTTCAACTACACAGTAACTATGTATAAAAGCTTTTGCAAAGCGTAGCCAACTCACCAACATAAAGCACTCGTTTGGTCGACGCCATCTTGAACCCTTAACCCTTGAACCCAGCAAGGCTCGTGATTGGTTCATTGCAACCAAAGCCCGCCTCTCTGGTGATCCGCTTTTGAGCTCTGGCGCCACCTGTCTTTCCCATTTAAAAATTATCGCTCAATCTTAACCAGTGGGAGTCTCCAAAAGCTGAAATCGTACAGCTCATCAACTCAAAATACAGTCGTGGTCAAAAGTTTTGAGAATGACACAAATATTAATTTTCACAAAGTCTGCTGCCTCAGTTTTTATGATGGCAATTTGCATATACTCCAGAATGTTATGAAGAGTGATCAGATGAACTGCAATTAATTGCAAAGTCCCTCTTTGCCATGAAAATGAACTTAATCCCCCAAAAACATTTCCACTGCATTTCAGCCCTGCCACAAAAGGACCAGCTGACATCATGTCAGTGATTCTCTCGTTAACACAGGTGAGAGTGTTGACGAGGACAAGGCTGGAGATCATGCTGATTGAGTTAGAATAACAGACTGGAAGCTTTAAAAGGAGGGTGGTGCTTGAAATCATTGTTCTTCCTCTGTTAACCATGGTTACCTGCAAGGAAACACATGCCGTCATCATTGCTTTGCACAAAAAGGGCTTCACAGGCAAGGATATTGCTGCTAGGAAGATTGCACCTAAATCAACCATTTATCAGATCATCAAGGAGAGAGGTTCAATTGTTGTGAAGAAGGCTTCAGGGCGCCCAAGAAAGTCGAGCAAGCGCCAGGACCGTCTCCTAAAGTTGATTCAGCTGCAGGATCGGGGCACCACCAGTGCAGAGCTTGCTCAAGAATGGCAGCAGGCAGGTGTGAGTGCATCTGCACGCACGGTGAGGTGAAGACTTGATATGTTCCTTTCCTGAGGATGGCTCACCCCTCACAGTTCTGGGTGACTTTAACCTCCCTACGTCTGCCTTTGACTCATTTCTCTCTGCCTCCTTTCCACTCCTTTCCTCTTTTGACCTCCCCCTCTCACCGCCCCCCCCTACTCACAAGGCAGGCAATACGCTTGACCTCATCTTAACTAGATGCTGTTCTTCTACTAATCTCACTGCAACTCCCCTTTGTATCCTTCGCTCTCGCTCTCCTCCAACACTACTCACTCTGCCCCTACTCAGATGGTAATGCCGTCGCAACCTTCGCTACTCTCTCCTCTTCCATCCTATCATCTCTTCCCTCTGCTAAATCCTTCTCCCTCCGATCTCCTGATTCTGCCTCCTCAACCCTCCTCTCCTCCCTTTCTGCATCTTTTGACTCTCTATGTCCCCTATCCTCCCGGCCTGCTCGGTCCTCCCCTCCTGCTCCGTGGCTTGACGACTCATTGCGAGCTCACAGAACAGGGCTCCGGGCAGCCGAGCGGAAATGGAGGAAAACTAGACTCCCTGCGGACCTGTCATCTTTTCACTCCCTCCTCTCTACATTTTCTTCCTCTGTTTCTGCTGCTAAAGCCACTTTCTACCACACTAAATTTCAAGCCTCTGCCTCTAACCCTAGGAAGCTCTTTGCCACCTTCTCCTCCCTGCTGAATCCTCCTCCCTCTCTGTGGATGACTTCGTCAACCATTTTTAAAAGAAGGTTTACGACATCCGATCCTCATTTACTAAGTCAAATGACACCGCTGGTCCTGCTCACACTGCCCTACCCTATGCTTTGACTTCTTTCTCCCCTCTCTCTCCAGATGAAATCTTGCAACTTGTGACGGCCGGCCGCCCAACAACCTGCCTGCTTGACCCTATCCCCTCCTCTCTTCTCCAGACCATTTCCGGAGACCTTCTCCCTTACCTCACCTCGCTCATCAACTCATCCTTGACCGCTGGCTATGTCCCTTCCGTCTTCAAGAGAGCGAGAGTTGCACCCCTCCTCAAAGAACCTACACTCGATCCCTCCGATGTCAACAACTACAGACCAGTATCCCTTCTTTCTTTTCTCTCCAAAACTGTTGAGCGTGCCGTCTCTAGCCAACTCTCCTGCTATCACTCTCAGAATGACCTTCTTGATCCAAACCAGTCAGGTTTCAAGACTGGTCATTCAACTGAGACTGCTCTTCTCTGTGTCACGGAGGCTCTCCGCACTGCTAAAGCTAACTCTCTCTCCTCTGCTCTTATCCTTTTAGACCTATCCGCTGCCTTTGATACTGTGAACCATCAGATCCTCCTCTCCACCCTCTCCGAGTTGGGCATCTCCGGCGCTGCTCACTCTTGGATTGTGTCCTACCTGACAGGTCGCTCCTACCAGGTGGCGTGGCGAGAATCTGTCTCCGCACCACGTGCTCTCACCACTGGTGTCCCCCAGGGCTCAGTTCTAGGCCCTCTCCTATTCTCTCTATACACTAAGTCACTTGGCTGTGTCATATCCTCACATGGTCTCTCCTATCATTGCTATGCAGATGACACACAATTAATTTTCTCCTTTCCCCCTTCTGATAACCAGGTGGCGAATCGTATCTCTGCATGTCTGGCAGACATATCAGTGTGGATGTCGGATCACCACCTCAAGCTGAACCTCGGCAAGACGGAGCTGCTCTTCCTCCCGTGGAAGGACTGCCCACTCAATGATCTCGCATCACGGTTGACAACTCCATTGTGTCCTCCTCCCAGAGTGCCAAGAACCTTGACGTGACCCTGGACAACACCCTGTCGTTCTCCGCTAACATCAAAGCAGTGACCCGATCCTGCAGGTTCATGCTCTACAACATTCGCAGAGTATGACCCTACCTTACACAGAAAGTGGCACAGGTCCTAATCCAGGCGCTTGTCATCTCCCGTCTGGATTACTGCAACTCGCTGTTGGCTGGGCTCCCTGCCTGTGCCATTAAACCCCTACAACTTATCCAGAATGCTGCAGCCCGTCTGGTCAACCTTCCCAAGTTCTCTCATGTCACCCCGCTCCTCCGCACACTCCACTGGCTTCCAGTTGAAGCTCACATTTACTACAAGACCATGGTGCTTGCCTACGGAGCTGTGAGGGGAATGGCACCTCCTTACCTTCAGGCTCTGATCAGACCCTACACCCAAACGAGGGCACTACGTTCATCCACCTCTGACCTGCTAGCCCCCCTACCTCTACGGAAGCACAGTTCCCGCTCAGCCCAGTAAAAGCTATTCACTGCTCTGGCACCCCAATGGTGGAACAAGCTCCCCCACGACGACAGGACAGCAGAGTCACTGACCACCATCCGGAGACACTGGAAACCCTACCTCTAAGGAATACCTGGAATAGTATAACAGTAATCCTTCTACACCCCTCCCCCTCCCCCCCATTTAAAAAAAATTGGAGAAAAGGGGGTGGTTCTCCCACTGGCTATCCTAAGTTGAATGCACCAATTTGTAAGTCGCTCTGGATAAGTGTGTCTGCTAAATGACTTAAATGTAAAAATACTTTTGGAGGATGGCCTGGTGTCAAGAAGGGCAGCGAGGAAGCCACTTCTCTCTAGGAAAAACATCAGGGACAGACTGATATTCTGCAAAAGGTACAGGGATTGGACTGCTGAGGACTGGGGTAAAGTCATTTTCTCTGATGAATCCCCTTTCCGATTGTTTGGGGCAAACCTGGAAAAAAGCTTGTCCGGAGAAGACAAGTTGAGCGCTACCATCAGTCCTGTGTCATGCCAACAGTAAAGCATCCTGAGACCATTCATGTGTGGGGTTGCTTCTCAGCCAAGGGAGTGGGCTCACTCACAATTTTGCCTAAGAACACAGCCATGAATAAAGAATGGTACCAACACATCCTCAGAGAGCAACTTCTCCCAACCATCCAAGAACAGTTTGGTTACGAACAATGCCTTTTCCAGCATGATGGAGCACCTTGCCATAAGGCAAAAGTGATAACTAAGTGGCTCGGGGAACAAAACATCGACATTTTGGGTCCATGGCCAGGAAACTCCCCAGACCTTAATCCCATTGAGAACTTGTGGTCAATCCTCAAGAGACGGGTGGACAAACAAAAACCCGCAAATTCTGACAAACTCCAAGCATTGATTATGCAAGAATGGGCTGCCATCAGTCAGGATGTGGCTCAGAAGTTCATTGGCAGCATGCCAGGGCAGATTGAAGAGGTCTTGAAAAAGAAGGGTCAACACTGCAAATATTGACTCTTTGCATAAACGTAATGTAATTGTCAATAAAAGCCTTTGACACTTATGGAATGCTTGTAATTATACTTCAGTATACCATAGTAACATCTGACAAAAATATCTAAAAACACTGAAGCAGCAAACTTTGAAGACCAATACTTTTTAATTATTTAATTATTTAATTAATTAATATGCCATTTAGCAGACGCTTTTATCCAAAGCGACTTACAGTCATGCGTGCATACATTTTTTTGTGTATGGGTGGTCCCGGGGATCGAACCCACTACCTTGGCGTTACAAGCACCGTGCTCTACCAGCTGAGCTACAGAGGAATACTTGTGTCATTCTCAAAACGTTTGACCACAACTGTACAGTATAGTATAAAAAAAAAAAAAAAATGTATCACTGTTGCTGGCTAGTTGGTATAATAGTGGTCTTAGTTCTCAATTCCCCAATGGTCCTCAGTGTCATTCATTTAACGTTATTAAATGAGCTTTTTGGTTTTGTGAAATGAATGAATAATTTGATCAAGACGCCCTGGACTAGCTTATCCGGTTCAAACAATCATTTGTTAACCCAGGGCTAAGCTTTAGCCCTGGGGTAATGTGCAGTGTGAACACGCCTACTATGGGGCTATGACAGTATGCAAACTATAGTGGAAAAGAAAAACAAACGTGGTAAATTTGATATATTCATCCCTTTATTGAGAATACCATATACCACACCACCCATGATAACATGATGGGATGGAGGAATACAATTGTTCAAATCATAAAACAAAACATTAAAACAAAGACTAAGAGCAAAACTAATTTTCCTCAGAGAAAAGGGGTCTGTCCTGGCCACAAAATAAAGGGCCTTATTTAGTTGGAAGTTTTGCTTTTGGTAAAGTTTAAAATTATTACAGAACTACACAAATGAAGTACTGTAATCTTCTTTTAAACGTTCAAGAGTATATCTTTTTTGTAAATCTTTTTTTAACCTTGTTTTTATTTCTTTTTGCATAGGATTTTATAGAGATGACCCAGGCATTTGAAGCCAATGTAGTGATCTCTCCCCATCTTTTTCTCAGTTGTTTGTGTCCTGGGGGAGGGGGGAAACACAAAAAGCATTGGATAAGAAATATGAACCCACTACAATTGAACCAGTCAAAAGCAATAGATTAAGTTCCATTAGCAAATCTATACACCATTAATGTATGTTGCCAAAAGGTTTGAGTAGACACCATTATCAGTGCTGGGGCAAAATCTCATGCTTCGGCGATATCATGGCTCACATTTTCTCATCTATTAACAATACTAATTTAACAAACAGTTAGTAAGCGCTCTTACACATCAGGAAGTAGCGTCAGCAGCGGTTGAAGTGATGACTCCAACTTTCTGTGTGGCATCCTTCTTTGCCTGGTGGGCCTGGAGCACGGCAACAGCCTCCTCCACCTGCACAAACACACAGAAATAGGAAAAATAAATCAGAGCCTTAGACAAAACTATATGACCCTAGATCACTTTTTATGATCTTATCCTGATATTATCCTGTTGCTGGTACCTTGGAGCGCAGGGATTCGTGGGACTCCAGCATGTGCAGCAGCTCAGAGTTGTCGATCTCAAGCAACATCCCAGTGATCTTCCCTGCCAAGCTGGGGTGCATGGCCTGGATCAGGGGGAACAGGCGCTCCCCTGAGAGAGAGAGAACGAGAGACAGGGAGGGTTAAGAATGGTTCTTATGGTTTCAAATGTTACTGTATAATTGCACCTTATTGCAATGATGTTCAAAACTCTAGATTCTAGAATTTGGCAGTGAACTTCCAAGGACCAATATCACACACCACCAATCTGTTCCAGCACTCACCCAGCATCTGCTTCTGCTCCTGAGGAGGTGCAGAAGCTAGCATGGAGGATGTGAGAGGCTCCTGACCCTGCACATGTACAGCTGGCTGAGCCTGAGAGGAGAAAGACAGGCAACAAAGGGGTTAAAACGACAGAGTGATGGAACAGAAAAATAGTGGAAGGGAAAATAGAGATTTGAGGGAGGAGAAGAGATGAGGGAGGAGGCAGTTTTAACTATGCCAAAGATGGAGGTTGGTGAGATTTACCTGCTGTAAGGCAATGGGCTGCACACCCTGGGGGTTAGTGTTGCGTATGCTGGTGGCGTACTTGTAGGGTGGCATGGCACGAGGGGCAGGGCCTCCCATGGAGGGACGAGGACCCATGGCCTGGCCAACACCTCCTAATGGTAGGGATGACACATAAGGACATATGATGGGCCAAGTATATTAAGTTTGATGAGGTAATCCCCTGTAGCTCAGTTGGTAGAGCATGGCGCTTGCAACGCCAGGGTTGTGGGTTCGTTTCCCACGGGGGGCCAGTATGAAAAATTTATGCACTCACTAACTAAGTCGCTCTGGATAAGAGCGTCTTCTAAATGACTAAAATGTAAATGTAAAATTTCCATAATGTAAATGATAATCAGTTACTATCAGATATACTGAGGGCATCCAGTCTTACCAACTCTCTGAGCTCCAGCAGGCCCCATGCCTCGTGGGCCCTGGGCACTGGTGTTGGGAGCCAGGTGTCTCAGGTTGGCACGTGGACCAGGCTGGCGCAGAGAGTTGGGCAACCCCTGGAACCCACCTAGAAGGGGGGGGGGGGGCAGGGTTATTATTGGACAGCAGTTCAAGTCACCATAATATGTCACTAGGACATATAGTACTTGAATAAACATAGCCTGGATATATAGCCCATGATAAATTGAGTCATTATGTATGATGTCATCTCTAACCCTCACCTTGGCCTCTGCCACCCTGCTGCTGCCAGCGGGGGTTGGGCCTCATCTGGGTCAACTGATTGGGTGCATAGTAGGTGGTCCTGTTTTGGCCCTGGGAGAGACACACACAGTTAATGACAGACGTGTAACCATGTGTGCAATAATGTTGCACAACATTAAAGTTCTACATCCAACTCTACATAAACAACAAATGACTCACTTGTTACAGTGCCAAACATCTTACTGGCATTTGCACAGCAGTATTTATTATATCCACCGACAGAACCCTGACATGGCTGTTGTGAAGGGTATTTCCAGTAAAGCCCACATAACTTTCTCTCAAACCCATTTTAACCCTCTCTCCCTCCCTCACTAACTTGTGGCACTGCAGGCATGAAGTATCCGCTGGCGGGCTGGAACTGGTTGATGATGGCGTTGGCAGGCATGGCCCTCATGCCAGTGATGCGCTGCATGTACTGGTTAGTGAGGTGGGCCTTGCGCTCTTCTTTGCGCTGAGCCAAGGCCACGTAGAGGGGCTTGGAGCCCACGATGCGCCCGTTCATCTCAGTCACAGCCTTGGTGGCTTCCTCAGGAGAAGAGAAGCAGACAAAGCCAAAGCCCTTGGACCGTCCCTCCTCCAGCATGACCTACAGCGAGAGAAGTCAGCCGTGTTATATCTGGATAACACACTCCAAATACACAACTGAAAAGGGTAATGGTGGTGCACTGTTTTGGCTTCTGCTGCAATCTCACTTTGGCACTGGTGATGGACCCGAATTGGGTGAATTCCTTGCGCAGTTTCTCGTCGTCAATGGTGTCGTCCAAGTTCTTAATGTACAGGTTAACGCCCTGAAACCAGAAAAGCACTGCCATGACCCACACACACATACTCAGCCTGGCTTGTTTCCTTAATGGATGGGTACTATGAAACAAGATGTCAGGTTGATTGATGGCATTTGGTTGTAATCAGTGTTCTATTGGACATAGTGGTGCCAGAGGAGGACATGCTGGTTGACCTGGTAACGGCTGATCCTCTCCTGTTTCAGCATCTCAAACTTCCTCTTCAGCTCCCCCTGCCGTTCCATCTTCTTCTGAGCGCGTCCCACAAATACTGTTTTTCCATTGAACTCTTGGCCGTTCATCTCCTCACATGCCTGAATAGAGATGTATTTGTTACAGCCAGTCTATATGCTGTAAACCCATACGTTAACAGAATGTGATTATTAGTGTGATTGTCTCAGTCTTTTTCCACCAACCATGAAAGCCTGCTGACTGTTGTTATGAGGGTATAATAGTACCTTGTTAGCGTCCTCGTGTTTCTCGTAACTGACAAAGCCAAAGCCTCGGGATTTGCCACTGGGGTCGGTCATAACCTTCACGCTGAGAATTCTACCTGCAGGGAAGAAAAGAGAAGAAATGGGACTCAGCTATACGAGTTTTGACAAATGCAATTGCATGTCTAGTTTCCTTGGATGGATTGCAAGACAAATATGTGAAAAACAAAAATGGCTCCACTAATGAGCAAACTCATACTGCATGTTTCAGTCACAGCTTACCGTATTGGTCAAACATTTCCTTTAGCTTGTCATCGTTCATGTCATCTCCAAAGTTCTTGATGTAGACATTGGTGAACTCCTTTGCTTTGGCCCCAAGTTCTGCCTCCCTCTCCTTCCGAGACTTGAAACGTCCAACGAACCTAAACACCGCCAGAGAGCAACGACACAACTCTTGTAAAACAGTCCTGAGCAGGAGGGAGAAAGGGACTGTGATCCATCTCTTATGTTTTTCATCTGAGATTCATGTTCAGGCTTCAAGCAGGTTTTCACAGCACTGACATTGAGGATTCCCAGACTATTAAATGGAAAGAAGCACTTTGTATAAGACAGCAGCACAGTGAGTCAGTCAAGGACCTCTCAGGAACAACAAACAAACTTATTTTTGCACTGTTTATGGCACCACAATCAGGCAAACTGAGCATTCATGCTATACACCCAGAACACACCACACACACAATGACGTTTCCTGGTCCAAGACTTGAGGGATGGAGGGACAGAGGTCCATAAAGAGGAAAGTTGAGGACCAAACGGAGGTTGATAGATCATCTTCCTCTACTCAGACTGTACCTTGCTATGCAGACCTCTCCCAATCTGGCTCCAGTATTGCATTCCTGCATTCGCTCCATCACTAAAACACACAAGCGTGGTTACACACACACACACGACAGGCAGGTGGACGGGTGGACAAACGTACAGACAGACGGATGCTCAGCTGACACATGGAGTGAGGTAACCACAGAGTTGTTGTGTAGGTTTAAAAAGGCACATTTCCCAGTAAGCACTGCAAAAACATTCACTGTTAGTTGTGTAATTCAAGCAAACCACACAGAAAGACAGGGTGTATGGGGACTGAGTGTGGGGAAGAGGCTCGTTATATGCATCTACAGCAGGGATGGGCAACTTTGATGGGGAAGGGGGCCACAAAAAAAGATGGGCCTGCGGGACGCCAGTTGCCCATCCCTGATCTACAGGTTGCTGTTCCTCTGCACACCTCACCTTTTGCCGTGTTACAGTATAGGCCAACAGATGAGCTACTACTTCAGACTCCAACCATGTACAATCCTCATCAATATCCTAGCTGCCCTTGATTGCTCTAAACTGTCAACTTTCTACACAATGATAACTGCAGTTCAGCCCCTTCCCCACACCTCCCCACCCTCTCCTAGTTGATCAGACACTCACACCTTGCGGTCGTTCAGAAGCATGCCGTTCATCTTTTCAATGGCGCGGTCGGCTGCGTCCTGCGTCTCAAAGTGCACAAACGCATATCCTTTGGATCCATTCTCATCACACACAACCTGTTTGAGAGACAAGTTGATGCGTTTTTTTAAAAAGTACACAGTATATACACTACCGTTCAAAAGTGTAGGGTCACTTAGAAATGTCCTTGTTTTCGAAAGAAAAGTTAGTGTATATATACACACACACACGTCTATGGCCATACAGATGTCTATGGTCAGAAACACTGCCATCTTACTTTGCAAGACAGAATGTTCCCAAAGGCAGAGAAGGTGTCATAGAGGGCCTTGTTGTCGATGGTCTTGTCCAGGTTCTTGATGAACACGTTGCCCACCCCAGACTTCCTGAGGGAGGGGTCTCTCTGTGACCACATGATTCTGATTGGCTTCCCTTTCACCACATCAAAGTTCATGGTGTCCAGGGCTCTCTCGGCTAGAGGGCAGGGGGGAGAGGTTAGAGTCAGGGTGTTAACTTACAACATGGAGCCTAAAAACATATCAGTCAATGTGTACTGCACACAACCAAACACCATGTTGTTTATGCTATATAGTGCTCACTTCAAATCATGCACACCGCACCATATGTACGCCTCCCAATAATTCACACTACGACATTGTGTTGTGTTGGATAGGACCAGGACTTATTCCTGGTCATGTCATGTGATCAGGAAAAACTATTGGCCCTAGTTTATGGCACACTTAACTAAGAAACCATGCTACTATTGGACTGTCCTAACTGCTACGCCATGTGGCTATGGAGTCTGACCGCTGCCTGCCACCACACTGAGCAGCTGTTAGTGGGGTGGGGGGGGGGGGGGTGGGGGGTAGCTCCAGTTGGCTAGGCAGGAGCACATGGCGCTCACACAGACAAATGGGACCAGAAGTGCCTTACAAGCCACACGTTTATTCAACCTCTCATAATGAATAGATACAATGGCACACATATAGTGCATGTACAGATATAATTCAAATGAGGCAAATGGCTCTTGAAAACTTTACATTATCTTATAGGTTCTCTAATAAATACCAGCCATTATTATTTATCATGGTCCGTACTACATATGCCAGTGTGCTGTAACTTTGATTTATGTTTCCAGATCTGCCTATTGTGATTTCTGCTGTGCCAGTTCTCATTTTCCTGCCCCCTCGCTCATGTCCATCTGGGTACACATGCCAACCAGAGAGCTCCCCTTTGTTCCTGTCACTCCACAGCAACACACACCCGGGCTTTAGAGCTAAAAATGTCTGGTAAACAAAACGGAGCTCCCTTGCGTCTGCTGGCATCAGCAGTTTGCTGTGCAATTGTACTTCACACAAACCAGCTCAGAGAAGGTGTGTGACGGTCACCCTGTCTGTCTAGTTCTGGAACGTTCCCATGGCCATGCTTGATGAAAGAACATGAGCACCATGTGGAGCTGAGATTGCTCAATGGATGAATAGCAGAGATAAACATATGATTAAATGAAATAAGAGGTAAAGTGAATGTAACACAAAAAACAAGTGAACTTCACAGGTCAGTGTGATGATATTATACTGTAAATGTATTTTGTCATACAACTAAAAACTGGATAGTTTATTCTAGGCGAGGCTGGTAGCCATCCAAATTGATTCTGTCAAACATTACCCTTATATGAAGACTTTAAAACATTTGAGATATTATAGGCAGGCAACATTTGAACTGCCTGAGAGAGGGACTATATTTAGAGAGGGGTCCTGAGAGGTATGTGCTCAATTGGTAGAGCATGGCGCTTGTAACGCCAGGGTAGTGGGTTCGATCCCCGGGATCACCCATACGTAAAAATGTATGCACACATGACTGTAAGTCACTTTGGATAAAAGCGTCTGCTAAATGGCTTATTATTATATTATTGATCATTCTCTCCTATTGATGGAGGGAGACACATTCAACAAGAATGTTCAGATGAGCAACCCCAGGTCTTGCAACTATTTACAAATGCAGCTGTGACATGCTGACACCCAAGTGGAGATGGTCAGCCAACGCTACTTTAGTCACATGAAGGAATACTACTCTCCTCAAATATGTGGTTGCAATTGCAGGCCTAAATCTGTGGTAGTTGTACTACACTTTTACATCCTGACAGGTTATATTGATTGTGTTATGTGATAAAAATACAACTTCCAGGTTATATTGTGACCATGGAGTTCTCTAGCTACACTGGCTCAGACTGAGTCAGATACGTGGTGGCAGGTGTGTAATGAAAACCGAAGAAGCCCACACTGTTTAACCAACAGCTCAAGCTCAATCATGTCAGGTCACACCCCCTAACAATTACATTATTCTACTGCACATAACTCTACTTAGGACAATTAAAAGAGTGATTGTTGAATCGAGTGGTAAATCAAAGTGTGCAATTACATGTTATAGTTCAGATTTCTTACAATAGGAGCAGGGGCTTAGATACAAATGTTGGAAATTCCCTGCAAGCATGGACATTGTAAGCCACTACAACCTGAGCAAAACATTACAGATCCACATGTAGAGGAGAGAACGTGGAGATGTTGTGTATGACACTGCCCTTCAACAATTACTCAAGAAATCCAACCATAAAAAATATGCTGAATCCACAAGAAAAGTTTCAGCAGAAATGTATTTGCAGAAGCAATCTATTCAGACTTATTATCTTCAGATCAGAGGACACACATGCATGACATCACATTATCCCCAGAAAGCAGGGAAATGCAAGTGTTAGGTCGTGTTCCCCTGCTTAGACGTTTCTGACGCCTGGATACGTATTTCAGGTATCAGAAAACCACGTTTCAGCACTCTGGTGCCCGACTGCACAGTCCATAACGTGGTACACAATCATTGGTTGGTGATTGCAACCTCTAATCATGGGAAATGCAGCCTTATTGTTCAGCTGTGCCTTTTCTTCCTCTGTGTGTAAGGCAGCACGGAAGGTATTGGGAATTAATTTCACTACAGAACGGTTCCCTGATGGCCCTTTAAATAGGAGCAGAAATGGGTCACTTTGGGTTAGGCAGTGTGGAGCAGTACCCTGGAGCAGAACTGCAGCCACCCATTCAAAGGTAGAGGCAGAACACAGACAGTAGCCTGGCTACAACATATCCAAAGCAGGAGTCTTGTACATGGCAAAGCAGGAGTCCTGGAGCATATCCTGGTCAATTCTCAAACAATGACACATGGAAGTGGGCCACTGTCGCTATATGGGTCAAGAGATATTCCAAACGTTGTACTTCTCCACTCACCAGTTAGTCCATGAAGGACAAAAATCATTTTGAGAGTCCATACTGTATGTATTAGTAGTCTGATTCACTGTGCCAAGCATGGTTCAGTGCAAGTTTACTTTAGCCCAAAGTGAGGGTTGAAAGGAAAACATTCTCTTACACTATAGTTTTTCATTCATTCTGTTACTTGCAGAGTTAGCCTACACCTCTTCTTAGATTGCCTGTGGATTGGTATGTTTGTACTATGTAGTAGAGTCTGGAGGTAACCACGGAGTTCTATACAGGTAACAGGTGTGAATGCTGTAGATACGTTAAAACAGGAAATCACATCAATAAAATCAAAGATGTGCTTTACATTGGATCCTCTTTAAGACAAATGCACTGAACAGTTGACATGCTCAAATAAAGCCAACATCCAATCAACTCTTTACTGTAGCCTAATGCAAACAGACGCCGTTATTGTGGAGGCATGCTTTATTGCTTACCGTCCGTGGGTTGCGAGAAATTCACATAGGCATAACCCAGAGAGCGTCGGGTGATCATATCACGACATACTCGAATAGACAACACCGGTCCTGCTGGGCTGAATTTCTCATACAGCATAGCCTCCGTGATATCAGGGTGCAGATCGCCAACATAGAGAGAAGCCATTGGATAACTCCCTGTAGTCGCTGTGTTCATTTCTTGGACTGCACAAAATGTATGAATTCTTCTTTCACGCTATAACCACGGGAATTGTTTTTTAAGAAATTGTTCTCCGGGGCAGAATCTGTGCGTAATTTGTGAGTAAAAAAACGCTCAGAATGTGACTTGTGTTCCGATCTAAATTTCAAGACTGGCTCCCAAGGAAAAGTGACAGCTAAAAACAGAATGGAATTTCGGCGTATTCTCCTGATAAATATAATTGTCCTAAACGTCGGATTTAGCCCGGGGCCTCCTGTTAACACAATTTAGCGATTTAGTTTTATTTCGTATATTACGGTAGGCCTATTTATTTTTAAGATTTTATATGTTTTATATTTTTTATATTTTTTTGGTTTTTTAAAGTTGTTAAAGAACGGTGAGTTAGACACTCACGGTTGTTTTGTGGCCGGGGAAAGAGACTGCGTGGGAAAAGCATGGTCACTTTATAGACAGTGCAGTGCGCAGAGGAAATAGACAGGGTCAAACTTGGAATAGAAAAAACCTGAGCATGCGGTGTAAAAGAGAGCGGCGGGTGTACGATCACAACTACCCAGCACATATCCCTACAGCGACATCTGGGTGTGACTATGTGGGGGTCATTATGGCAGGGGGCCAAACACGCCTTAGTTTAAAGGACAATGGGAGAATATTTTGGCCAAAGTAATAAAATATCTTCATTGAAAAAATGGCGTTACAATAACAGTAATTGCAACAAAAAAAATCAGTTGCATTGAGATTATTCAATTATAAAAATGTATAAACGTCTTCTTTGACTACTCTGCCTTGTCCAGCTCCCAAAAGAGAAATTACAAATAAAAAGTTATTCATTAAAAGTCTTACACTAACTAAAGGATACAAGTGAAATGAATAACTAAAATGGAACCATAGTCAAAACTACAAATTACCTCATCACATCCAGGAGGGACAACACCAGGTTCCTCTGCCCAGCCCTCAGCCTCTTCACTGGGAACCTCTCCTCCATGCCAAACCTCCTGATCCCTAGTTCCTTCTCTCTAGGCCTCCTATCCTCCTCATCAATCAGTGTCTGAAAGCCGTCGGCAGCTTGGGACAACTGCAGCTTGGTTTGGACCACAGACAGTCTGTTGCTTTCGGTTTGGTCACCACCTTTTCAGTCTGCTGGCTCCAGACCCCATCAATAGCAGAATTCAATAGAAAGGCTTTCTGGTCAGTGGCTTCAGGGTATACTTTGGGAAATGGGCTCTTCTCTATGACATCATTTTGGAGAAGGGGACTCAACAGTCCATCATTACTTTAAGACATGAAGGTCAGTCAAAACAGAACATCTCAAGAACTTTGAAAGTTTCTTCAAGTGCAGTCGTAAAAACCATCAAGCGCTATGATGAAACTGGCTCTCATGAGGACTGCCACTGGAATGGAAGACCCAGAGTTACCTCTGCTGCAGAGGATAAGTTCATTAGAGTTACCAGCCTCAGAAATCGCAGCCCAAATAAATCCTTCACAGAGTTCAAGTAACAGATACATCTCAACATCAACTGTTCAGAGGAGACTGTGTGAATCAGGCCTTCATGGTCGAATTGCTGCAAAGAAACCACTACTAAAGGACAAGAATAATAAGAAGAGACTTGCTTGGGCTAAGAAACCACAGCAATGGACATTAGACCGGTGGAAATGTGTCCTTTGGTCTGGAGTCCGAATTGGAGATTTTTGGTTCCAACCGCCGTGTCTTTGTGAGACGCGGTGTGGGTGAACTGATGATCTCCGCATGTGTATTTCCCACCGTAAAGCATGGAGGAGGTGGTGTTATGTGTGGGGGTGCTTTGCTGGTGACACCGTCTGTGATTTATTTAGAATTCAAGGCACATTTAACCAGCATGGCTACCACAGCATTCTGCAGTGATACGCCATCCCATCTGGTTTGGGCTTAGTGGGACTATCATTTGTTTTTCAACAGGACAATGACCCAACACACCTCCAGGATGTGTAATTGAGATGGTTTGGGATGAGTCGGACCGCAGAGTGAAGGAAAAGCAGCCAACAAGTGCTCAGCATATGTGGGAACTCCTTCAAGACTGTTGGAAAAGCATTCCAGGTGAAGCTGGTTGAGAGAATGCTAAGAGTGTGCAACGCTGTCATCAAGGCAAAGGGTGGCTATTTGAAGAATCTCAAATATAAAATATATTTTGATTTGTTTAACACTTTTTGGGTTACTACATGATTCCATGTGTTATTTCATAGTTTTGATGTCTTCACTATTATTCTACAATGTAGAAAATAGTACCAAAAAAAAAACCTTGAATGAATAGGTGTTCTAAAACTTTTGACCGGTAGTGTACCTGCACCTGTCCTGGCAGCCACAGTTGGTGAATCTCCCTGGTCCTGACTCAAGACCATCAGTCCCTCTACCACTACTGGGGAGAGAGCCAGGGCCCCTTTGGGAGCATGTTTGTCTCCAGAGAGCGACCATTTACATTACATTTTCGTCATTTAGCAGATGCTCTTATCCAGAGCGACTTACAAATTGGTGCATTCACCTTATGATAGCCAGTGAGACAGCCACTTTACCATTTTTATTTTTTGGGGGGGTGGGGAAAGGGGGGGGGGGGTAGAAGGATTACTTTATCCTATCCCAGGTATTCCTTAAAGAGGTGGGGTTTCAAGTGTCTCCGGAAGGTGGTGAGTGACTCCGCTGTCCTGGCGTCGTGAGGGAGCTTGTTCCACCATTGGGGTGCCAGAGCAGCGAACAGTTTTGACTGGGCTGAGCGGGAACTGTGCTTCCGCAGAGGTAGGGGGGCCAGCAGGCCAGAGGTGGATGAACGCAATGCCCTCGTTTGGGTGTAGGGACTGATCAGAGCCTGAAAGTACGAGACAGAGACAGAAGTCCCTGATGCTATCAAGCTTTTAGGGCCACTAGGGGCTGCAGAGACAAACTGTAGCACTAGAGAGGACTTGTACCTATACATTCCTGAATCACTAGAATCAGACTGGACATAGTTGGACATGTGAGGGCTGGAGGAGAAATCCTGCTGATGGGCTGAAGCCTGAGGCTTGGTCTCTCCATCCACAACTATCAGGGGACCACTGCTCACAATGGCTTGAGCATCTGAAAGGAGACAAAAAAATTAAATTTAAGCCCGAAACATTAACCTCTTAAGGATCGGACCCTTTTTTAAGTTTTCGCCTAAATTGACATACCCAAATCTAACTGCCTGTAGCTCAGGACCTGAAGCAAGGATATGCATATTCTTCATACCATTTGAAAGGAAACAATTTGAAGTTTGTGGAAATGTGAAATTAATGTAGGATAATATTACACATTAGATCTGGTAAAAGATAATACAAACAAAAAAACTTTTTTTTTTTATCATCTTTGAAATGCAAGAGAAAGGCCACAATATAATATTGCAGTTTAGGCGCAATTTAGATTTTGGCCACTACACGGCAGCAGTGTGTGCAAAGTTTCAGATTGATCCAGTGAAGCATTGCAATGCTGTACTATTTTGTATCAAGTCTGCCCAAATGTGCCGAATTGGTCAATTGATACATTTTCAAGTACATAACTAGAGAACATACAAAAATGATATGGTAATACAAAATGTAAGTTTACACACTCCCAGGAATGTCATAAATGATGTATCATTAGCTTATACACTAACTTTCACACATCTAGATGGCCAGGGTGGGGTGGGTGTGGAGCCAGAGACAGCAGGGGTTCAAACTGTAGAACTCAGTTCCTACATTTGAATATGTTTTATCAAACAATAACTATGCTACATTTGATCTCTGGGACCCTTAGGATGACAAATCAGAGCAAGACTACAGAATGCAAGTACATTATTTACCTTCAGAAGTGAATGTATCAAACCAGTTGCCGTGATAAGTTTTGTTGTGACTCAAACAATAGCGTGGCATTTTTTCACTGTAATAGCTACTGTAAATTGGACAGTGCAGTTAGATTAACCATAATTTAAGCTTTCTGCCCATATAAGATATGTCTATGTCCTGGAAAGTTTACTGTACTTACAACAGTCATGCTAATCACATTAGCACACATTAGCTCAACCTTCCCGTATACAGGACACCGATCCCGTCGAGGTTAATGAATGACTGTCCTAGAAGACTACTATACAGCCATGGCAGTTCAATCACATTAAGAACAATGAGTAGGTTCTTGAAAGAGCCTTTACACCTGGAGCCACAGCAGCTGCACACCTTATCACCACAACCTCCTCCCATCTGTAACAGATGGGTCAACACCCATTCAAGCTAAATGTAATAGAAGAAATCATGAATAATGTTTCCCTGGCCCATGCCCAGATACCTTGATTTGATCTTGTTTTAGTTGCACGACTTAGCATCTGGAGACACACCATGGTTAGAGATGATCACACCGCAGTGCACATAGGTCTAGGAAGGACAGTCAGAACGAATTGGACTTTCAGTAAGGAGTCCAAAGTGGACAGTCAGAACTAATTGTCCTTCTAGATTTACTTACCGGTGAATGCAAAAGAGATGTGTTGAGGATTAAATTAACTGCATCTGCTCTCCTGAAGGCCACAAACTCTGCCACAGCATGCTGGGATGCCACAGAGGCTATGCACCTGCAGAGAAAATATTAATAATGTACTCCAGTGATTTACTGATACATGTGTTCTACTCCTATCCCTACTACTAACCCTTTATTTAATATGACCCAAAGCCTTGTCCTGGTCACTGCATCAGGGGATGTAGAAGCAAAGCAGGACTGAGTGAAGAGCTGCTGGTTAGGGGCAGGCCTGGTGGACACAGATGCCTGGAGGTGGATGATCTGCCCTCTTTGATAGATGTTGGTTTCAGATGCATTGGTCCAGTATGCTGCAAGTTCCATGATAACATTACACTTGTAAAGAGATTAGTAAAAAAACTAAAAAAACAATCAATTTAACAGTGTCCCCTTTATCATGACTCACGGTTCATCGCATTCACAGCAAAGCCCCAGTTCTTGTGGACTCCAGTCTTGTGAGCTTGTGTTGAAACAGGTGTAGTGGGACTCACCTCAGATATGGCAATATTATAATTAAGCAGCAGCCAACACCCACATTACTTAAACACACGTAGAAGCTTTGAGACAAACCTCTGTGTCATGCAGGAGATGGGCAGTACAAAAGGAGTCAGCCACCAGGTGAGAGTTAAGGTTGAAGTGGAGGACATTGGAATAGGTCTCAAATCCATTGTGTGTCTGGAGAAGAAAATTGTATGTTATACACATCTTGAACTCATTTGAGAGAAACATTTTATTGGAAAGCATGTTCATGTCAGAAGGACATTTGGTATAGGCTACTCACTTCTCGGTTAGTTTCACACTGGGTGAGTTCATAAGTGAAGACAAATTAATTCCCTTGAGCTCAATTGCGCTGGCACCCTACACCAAACATGAACTCCTCACCACAACACCATTAAACTGCTGAACTACCTGAAGAGTTAGCTGTGTTCTACTGCACATTACCTGAATTCTGGGGAGATGAATATGTGGAAGTTTGGCGCCCCAGTGAGCCAAGAACTGAAGATGGTGTCATATGGGATGTCATTATGCATGGCACCATCAGAGAACATCAATGCATTGTCTTCTCCAGCTAGACAAGTCCCAATGGTAAAACACAGGAGTACCACAACTGCTCCCATCCTGATCTGCCACAACCCCGACCACACTAAGGCGCTCTTCAATCTAACCTCTAGCTCTGGTAAAGGCCCTCTGAATCAAGGACTCTCTAATAGCTATATTTGTAGCTTCAGGTTGGCAAAGCACAGGTGTTGATAATCGTTAATCAATGTGCAATCAGTAAGTGCACGCATGTGCCCAGCATTTTATGTTTGGAACCTATAAAATCGATGAGATATGATACTTGCAAATGAATTTCTTACTGACTGGTTGGTTACTCTCAATTGTAATATCTAGTCTGATTGTGTGGCCTGTTACATTACTTCAACCTAGGCCATACATCATTGGAAGTACAGTTGAAATTCCTTTCTGCTCCGTTTTGACAGACACTATTATTTCACAGGTAATAGAGGCGGGGCGTAGCTACAGTTTGTTAGAAAAAGATATGCGATAACTGGGTCATTCCTACCATATGGTGTCTTTTGGACCTCATAACTTTTGGGAAAAAGTATATTTCTTAAAAATGTGTATTCTATCAGAAAAAGAACATGTTTGACTTTCAGAAAAACATATTGGTCAAGCTCAGGCACTTAATTTTTTCCAACCTGTTAGGTGCACAATCCTGACAGGGTGGAACCTAACAGGGTGGAAATTTGGAGCCTAAATTATCCATAGATCTGTGAGTGAGCAAGATTGAGCTAGCGTAATTGTGAACATTTGAACAGGATTTTAACTTCTCTAGCAAACATATTTAGAAATGTTAATTTTCTCTATAATTTTGCCTAACAGGGTGGAAATGTATGAGTGGTACATACAGACTAACAACATGGAAAAATTGATAAAACTGAGTGTTTATATTTATTTAGCTTTGCACAATTGTTTTCCCACCAAAGAAATGATAACACTTCCTGAATGTGGTGTCATTGTAGGAAGGGGTTGTTTTCTTAAATGGAGAATTACAACAAACTAACAAGGTGGAAAGTGATATCAGGGACATACAGAAAATCTTAAATAAAATAATAATACATACAATAATCATGAAAAACACTTTCTTGATTAAAGAGAATTGAACTAGGACTATAAAATAATGAAGAAAGATTTTAAATATTTTATGGCTTATATTTCTGGTGGAAGTTGATGAATAACACTCAGGGACATAGCAAAACCACCTACATCCACTGAAAAAAAAAGTGTTCAAAATGAATAAAATCCCCTTTCAAGGCCCATATTTTTTTGTTTTTAAGGTAAAGGACACCTGACCTTATATTTAAAGCTTTTTTGAAATCCACATTTTACACTAAATAAGAAGTGATATTTCCTGGGGATAGAAAAGGCACCACTGCATACTAGGAATGACCCAACTATGAATGATCCATACTTGATTAAGTTACAGCTTAGCTTATACAAAACGCCACAATGGAACGTAAGTCACAGAAAATAGATGTGGTGGCAGCTGCAGAGAAGTACATGGGGGTACGAGATTTGACTTCAGAAGAGTTACAGTGTATGTTGAGTGGTACTGTTCCGTCATCTCAGGCTGTTGGCATGGGGTAGGATCAGATAGGGTTAAAGTAGTGGACTAAGGTGATGGGTTTTAATGAGTATAGGGTTAGTTGGTAGGGTAATTAAAATATGTATTTTTATTTTTTCTAAACATTTTCACGGTTCCCCTTTCCCATTTTGTATCACAAAGTGTAATGGATCTATACTATAGTTCAGTTGGGGGCGTTAATGCAACATTTTGGATGCCAACCGTTAAAACTACACCGAAGAAGAAGAACAAAATGCTCTTGGCGATACTTTCTTCTTTCTCGATTTGGGAAAAAGGTTATGTTATAAATGTCCGTTTCCAGTTGCTGGTGGTTCTATTGTACTAAAAACATTTTTTTTTTTTTGTGTTGAATCGAGTGAAAAATGCATCTTGCGTGTGTAGACCTTTGTTTTGGTCGCACTGTGTGACGCGCTGTCATCTACTTCTGCACATAGCATAGAAACGGCTAGTTCCACTTCCTGCAAAGATGCTGGGAAATGCTAGATGTGCGCCAGCTAAATAAATAAATATAAATGTTTAAGATGGCGAGATACCTCATCCATGGACGCAGTACAAAACATGGATTTCATATATTTCTGAGTTATTCGATTTTTGTAGAACCACCACTTTTTTGTCAAACCACTGAACACAGACGTTTATAAGAACATATTTTTCCCGAATCATGAACGAAGAAAGTATCGCCAAGAGCAGTTTCATTGAAAAATCTATGGAAACGTTTTGCGTAAACTAAGCTGTAACGTCGAGTATGGAAACATCGTTATCACATCTCGTGTCACAAACTGTAGCTAGGCGGAGCGTAGCGTCCTCATGATGATGCACAGGCAACAATTATCTATTATATTGACAAGATGGTCGACTGATCGCTCTTACAATGGAAATACATGTCCGCAAAGGCGAAAGGCAGGCGGGAGGAGGCGAGATCAGGTGGGAACATTGTAGCCAATGATCTTTTGTAGAAAACATATCAATACACTTGTAACAATCTAAGCATTATTAAACTTCTATTCGCTCAAATAAGACTAACCTATAAAAATAGCAAATCACTTTTAACTTTACCAAATTCGACACTCATTGCCCCCCATTCAAATACTCCTCACTTGCCAAGGTCGCGTTCCCCTGCTCAATGTTGCATGCATCAACCAATGGTTGAATGCCACGTCATTGAACGGTGTCATCGACTGACAGAATACTCTAACATATGATGTGGTTAGGTGATACCTAAAATACCTATCAGCAGTGGAGGCTGCTGAGGGGAGGACGGCTCATAATAATGGCTGGAACGGAGTAAATGGAATGGCATCAAACACATGGAAACCATGTGTTTGATGTATTCGATACCATTCCACCACGAGCCAGTCCTCCCCAATTAAGGTGCCACCAACCTGTGCTATACAGGCGTTGTAAGACTTTTCATCCTTCTACAAAATATACTTTCCTGCAACCCGCCTCACTCAATGTGGAACGGATTCTATTATTGACTTACCTTTTATCTAGAATCTCCAGTTGAAACTAGCTAGCCAGCTAACTAGCTACTTGCTATTAGCCACAGTTAGCGGTATTTCACCCAGAACATTGGATTTTTTTTTTCTGCGGGATTAATTTAATCACTGGACATTAATCACCGGATATTCGGCCAGTCTGCACAGCGCGTTATCGACCCAGAACATATCAGTTTTTCTGCCGGAATCACTGAATCACTGGACCTTTAACTCCGGATTCATCGCTACCAGCTAGCTGCAACAAAATGGACGCTGTGGTCTGGCTAATCATCCTGAGCTAGGCCCATCTCCCGGCTATCTACCTCTCTGTCAACCGGACGGGACCACCTAGTGTTGACACGGAGCCCCGCCGATCCTACACGACTGGTCTGCCGACGAAATCGTCTGATGTGGTTACGACGTCGACCACGAAGATTCCATCTGCTAGCCCCGGCCCGCTAGCACACGCTAGCCGTGGCCTCTTACTCGCTAGTGCTTTAGCAGCCTCCGAACTATCCTATTGCTGTTCACCGGACCTTATGATAACTCAGCTATACAGCTGATGTCTGCTGGACTGTTCCTTTTTACGGTACTACATCCTGTTTATGTTTAGCCTCAGCCCAAACATGGTTAGCTTATTGTTGTTTCGGTTATTTCTAATTGTACTATTTCACTGTAGATCCCCCAGCCCAGCTAAACCTGCCTTAGATAGCTCCTTTGTCCCACCCCCCATACACGCGGAGACCGACTCAATTGATGCCTCCAGTGATGCTATCTCTTTCATTGTTACCCAACGCTTAGGTTTACCTCCACTTTACTCCAGGGGCGGTGTGTTCATTAGGGCGATATGGGCGACGCACTGCCAAACGGGAAAAGGAAGGGATTTTTTTTCTAATCAATTATATCACGGCAACAGTAGTTATCAGTGTTCTAATCTAGACGTCTGATCTGCCACTAAATGTCCAATCAGGCTAAAGTCGTGCTTCAAATGGCCCCGCCCCTTTTGGGGCGATTTCAGTCAGGTTGAAAATCGCCCCAGAAGTCTCTCATAGACTCTCATGTAAAATCTTTTTTTTTCAAATATCAGAGCTTTCAATACAATCTCTATGGGTTCCGGGAGGGCTTGCACTTACGCGCTTTCGTCATACGTAACATAACCATGAACGTAACTAAGAAAAGAGCGCAACTCGATTGTCTCTTTGAAAGAAGTTCCTTTTTGTCGGCGAACAAATCAAGATAAATTGGCAACGAAACAATTAGGACCTCCCAGACCAAATTTAATAATTCAACAGGTTTCTACTAAAGGGGGAAAGTCCTACACCCGAGGATTTTCCAAAAATTGGTACGAACGAAAAACCTGGCTAGCAGGCTGCGATGTAGCTAATGCAGTCTTCTGCTACCCCTGCTTACTCTTTCACTCTGAAGGCGGCACGGCAGACAGCACCGCTTGGACAGCGACTGGTGTAACGGACATGCACCATCTTTCAGAAAAGATTAAGAAACATGAGCTGTCAAAGACCCACATGGATAGCTGTTTGAGATTGTCTGCTTTGGGGAGAGTGAACATTGCCACTCAACTGGATGAGGGATACAGGCTAGCTGTCCGCCGCCACAACGATGAGGTTAGCAAGAACCGCCACATCCTCAGCCGGCTAATCCAGTGTGTGAAGTTTTGCGGAGTGTTTGAGTTAGCTTTGCGAGGCAAAGATGAAACTGAGGGCTCCACCAACCCTGGTATTTTTCTTGGACTTGTCAACTTTGTGGCACAATTAGATGAGGTGTTTTATGGAAATGCATATTGTTTATGCAGTGTTGAGGAATGTGAAAGAACACCCTTGATTATTTTTACTGTGATAACTTATTTTGCTTTTGTAAGCCAACACTTTTGAGATCAGTCAATAAATGCTTCTGGTATTGACTTATATGCTGCCCCTGTCTTCATGTTGTTGCTGGACATATTACATTTACATTTTAGTCATTTAGCAGACGCTCTTATCCAGAGCGACTTACAGGAGCAATTAGGGTTAAGTGCCTTGCTCAAGGGCACATTTACGTCATTTAGCAGACGCTCTTATCCAGAGCGACTACAAATTGGTGCATTCACCCTATAGCCAGTGGGATAACCACTTTACAATTATACTTTTTTTTTTTTTGGGGGGGGGTGGGGGGTAGAAGGATTACTTTATCCTATCCCAGGTGTTCCTTAAAGAGGTGGGGTTTCAAATGTCTCCGGAAGGTGGTGAGTGACTCCGCTGTCCTGGCGTCGTGAGGGAGCTTGTTCCACCATTGGGGTGCCAGAGCAGCGAACAGCTTTGACTGGGCTGAGCGGGAACTATGCTTCCGCAGAGGAAGGGGAGCCAGCAGGCCAGAGGTGGATGAACGCAATGCCCTCGCCTGGGTGTAGGGACTGATCAGAGCCTGAAGGTACGGAGGTGCCGTTCCCCTCACTGCTCCATAGGCAAGCACCATGGTCTTGTAACGGATGCGAGCTTCAACTGGAAGCCAGTGGAGTGTGCGGAGGAGGGGGGTGACGTGAGAGAACTTGGGAAGGTTGAACACCAGACGGGCTGCGGCATTCTGGATGAGTTGTAGGGGTTTAATGGCACAGGCAGGGAGCCCAGCCAACAGCGAGTTGCAGTAATCCAGACGGGAGATGACAAGTGCCTGGATTAGGACCTGTGCCGCTTCCTGTGTAAGGCAGGGTCGTACTCTCCGAATGTTGTAGAGCATGAACCTGCAGGATCGGGTCACCGCCTTGATGTTGGCGGAGAACGACAGGGTGTTGTCCAGGGTCACGCCAAGGCTCTTCGCACTCTGGGAGGAGGACACAACGGAGTTGTCAACCGTGATGGCGAGATCATGGAACGGGCAGTCCTTCCCCGGGAGGAAGAGCAGCTCCGTCTTGCCAGGGTTCAGCTTGAGGTGGTGATCCGTCATCCATACTGATATGTCGGCCAGACATGCAGAGATGCGATTCGCCACCTGGTTATCAGAAGGGGGAAAGGAGAAGATTAGTTGTGTATCGTCAGCGTAGCAATGATAGGAGAGGCCATGTGAGGATATGACAGAGCCAAGTGACTTGGTGTATAGGGAGAAAAGGAGAGGGCCTAGAACTGAGCCCTGGGGGACACCAGTGGTGAGAGCACGTGGTGCGGAGACAGCTTCTCGCCACGCCACTTGGTAGGAGCGACCGGTCAGGTAGGACGCAATCCAGGAGTGAGCCGCGCCGGAGATGCCCAGCTCGGAGAGGGTGGAGAGGAGGATCTGATGGTTCACTGTATCAAAGGCAGCAGACAGGTCTAGAAGGACAAGAGCAGAGGAGAGAGAGTTAGCTTTAGCAGTGCGGAGAGCCTCCGTGACACAGAGAAGAGCAGTCTCAGTTGAATGACCAGTCCTGAAACACATCTTTTTAAAAATGTGTGTAGGTCACCTAAATCATCAGAAAAATTGCCCCCCCTGAGAATTTTTTCAGGAGCCGCCACTGCTTTACTCATATCCTTCCATATCCTTGTCTGTACATAATGCCCTGAATCTTTTCTACAACACCCGGAAATCTGCCCCCTTTATTCTATGTACCCAACGCACTAGAAGACCAGTTCTTAAAGCCTTTAGCCGTATCCTTATTCTAGTCCTCCTCTGTTCCTCTGGTGATGTAGAGGCTAACCCAGGCCCTGCAGCCCTCAGTATCACTCCTACTCCCCAGGCGCTATCATTTGCTGACTTCTGTAATCGCAAAAGTCTTGGTTTCTTGCACGTAAATATCAGAAGTCTACTTCCTAAGTTTGAGTTATTCACTGCGTTAGCACACTCCGCCAACCCTGATGTTCTAGCAGTGTCTGAATCCTGGCTCAGGAAGGCCACCAAAAATTGCCTGCGTCCGTAACGGGTCCGCGGTCAAACGACCACCCCTCATCACTGTCAAACGCTCCCTAAAACACTTTAGCGAGCAGGCCTTCCTAATTGACCTGGCCCAGGTATCCTGGATGGATATAGATCTCATTCCGTCAGTAGAGGATGCCTGGTTGTTCCTTAAAAGTAATTTCCTCTCAATCTTAAATAAACATGCCCCATTCAAAAAATACAGAACTAAAAACCGATATAGCCCCTGGTTCTCCTCAGACTTGACTGCCCTTGACCAGCACAAAAACATCCTGTGGCGTACTGCATTAGCATCAAATAGCCCCCGCGATATGCAACTTTTCAGGGATGTTAGGAACCAATATACACAAGCAGTCAGGAAAGCAAAGGCTAACTTTTTCAAACAGAAATTTGCATCCTGTAGCACTAACTCCAAAAAGTTTTGGGACACTGTAAAGTCCATGGAGAATAAGAGCACTTCCTCCCAGTTGCCCACTGCACTGAGGCTAGGAAACACTATCACCACCGATAAATCTACAATAATCGAGAATTTCAACAAGCATTTTGCTACAGCTGGCCATGCTTTCCATCTGGCTACCACTACCCCGGCCACCAACTCTGCACCCTCCGCTGCAACTTGCCCATGCCCCCCCCGCTTCTCCTTCACACAAATTCAGACAGCTGATGTTTTGAAAGCGCTGCAAAATCTGGACCCCTACAAATCAGCTGGGCTAGACAATCTGGACCCTTTCTTTCTAAAACTAGCCGCCGAAATTGTCGCAACCCCTATTACTAGTCTGTTCAACCTCTCTTTCATAACGTCTGAGATCCCCAGAGATTGGAAAGCTGCCGCGGTCATCCCCCTCTTCAAAGGGGGTGACACTCTAGATCCAAACTGCTACAGACCTATATCCATCCTGCCCTGCCTTTCGAAAGTATTTGAAAGCCAAGTTAACAAACAGATCACCGACCATTTCGAATACCACCGTACCTTCTCCGCTATGCAATCCGGTTTCCGAGCTGGTCATGGGTGCACTTCAGCCACGCTCAAGGTCCTAAACGATATTATAACCGCGATTGATAATAGACAGTACTGTGCAGCCGTCTTCATCGACCTGGCCAAGGCTTTCGACTCTGTCAACCACCGCATTCTTATTGGCAGACTAAATAGCCTTGGTTTCTCAAATGACTGCCTCGCCTGGTTCACCAACTACTTCTCAGATAGAGTTCAGTGTGTCAAATCGGAGGGCCTGTTGTCTGGACCTATGGCAGTCTCTATGGGGGTGCCACAGGGTTCAATTATTGGGCCGACACTTTTCTCCGTGTATATCAATGATGTCGCTCTTGCTGCTGGTGACTCTCAGATCCACCTCTACGCAGACGACACCATTTTGTATACATCTGGCCCTTCATTGGACACTGTGTTAACAAACCTCCAAACGAGCTTCAATGCCATACAACACTCCTTCAGTAGCCTCCAACTGCTCTTAAACACTAGTAAAACTAAATGCATGCTTTTCAATCGAACGCTGCTGGCACCCGCCCACCCGACTAGAATCACCACTCTCGACGGGTCTGACCTAGAGTATGTGGACAACTACAAATACCTAGGTGTCTGGTTAGACTGTAAACTCTCCTTCCAGACTCACATAAAGAATCTCCAATCCAAAGTTAAATCTAGAATTGGCTTCCTATTTCGCAACAAAGCCTCCTTCACTCATGCTGCCAAACATGCCCTCGTAAAACTGACTATCCTACCGATCCTTGACTTCGGCGATGTCATTTACAAAATAGCCTCCAACACTCTACTCATCAAATTGGATGTAGTCTATCACAGTGCCATCCGTTTTGTCTCCAAAGCCCCATACACTACCCACCACTGTGACCTGTACGCTCTTGTTGGCTGGTCCTCACTACATGTTCGTCGTCAAACCCACTGGCTCCAGGCCATCTATAAATCACTGCTAGGCAAATCCCCGCCTTATCTTAGCTCATTGGTCACCATAGCAGTACCCACCCGTAGTCTGCGCTCCAGCAGGTATATCTCACTGGTCATTCCCAAAGCCAACACCTCCTTTGGCCGCCATTCCTTCCAGTTCTCTGCTGCCAATGACTGGAACGAATTGCAAAAATCTCTGAAGCTGGAGACTCTTATCTCCCTCACTAACTTTAAGCATCAGTTGTCAGAGCACCTTACCGATCACTGCACCTGTACACAGCCCATCTGAAATTAGCCCACCCAACTACCTCATCCCTACATTGTTATTTATTTTGCTCTTTTGCACCCCAGTATCTCTATTTGCACATAATCTCTTGCACATCTAGCATTCCAGTGTTAATACTATTGTAATTATTTTGCACTATAGCCTATTTATTGCCTTACCTCCATAACTTGCTACATTTGCACACACTGTATATATATTTTCTGTTGTATTTTTGACTTTATGTTTTTTTTTACCCCATATGTAACTCTGTGTTGTTTGTATTGCACTGCTTTGCTCTATCTTGGCCAGGT
Organism: Coregonus lavaretus; assembly: GCF_964263955.1. Taxonomy (NCBI): domain Eukaryota; kingdom Metazoa; phylum Chordata; class Actinopteri; order Salmoniformes; family Salmonidae; genus Coregonus; species Coregonus lavaretus. Next base: position 17,397,256 of record NC_140014.1, read on the forward strand.
CGCAGTTGTAAATGAGAACCTGTTCTCAACTGGCTTACCTGGTTAAATAAAGGTGAAATAAAAAATAAAAAAAAGATCTGGCAGGCGTCAGCAACGCCTGGGCAGAGGGACGCGCCCCATGTCTGCTTAATCTGCTCAGACAGATTTTGGGCGGAGTCGACCATCTTGCAGTCGCTTCACCTCTTCCTCTCTGGCACAGGTTGGATTCCACGCAGGGGCTCGAGTTTGAAGTGGAGGGAGTACAGGGTTTAGCATGTCTCTCAAGGAGGTTGAAAAGAGATGTCGGCTTTGAAAAGTTTAATATTTTCAGGAGTCGGGTAGTTGGTTAAGGGAGGAGGATTAGAGGAAAAGAGAGAGGAGGTTGAAAAGACTGAGGGAGGCAGAGGATGGGTTTGAATCTATTGAAGCTAGCAATAACAAGGGAGAGCGTATGACAAGGAACATTGGTGTCAAATTCAAACAGAGTGAGCCGGACGCCAGTTCGAGTTCTGGAGGTGAAATGAAAGAGGTAAAAGGTGTTGTGAGGGGCTCGGAGCCTGAGCCTTGCATTGACGGACATGGTAATGATAAAGACACGTTTGGTCCAGTAGGAGTGAAATCTTTGGAGAAAGTGGATTCTTGCCTTTTGGCGAATCCATTTGTGGTTTCAGGGTGGGTGGGAAAGGAGTTGGGTGCAGTTGAATCAGTGAAGGTAACCTGTAGTGGAATTGTGATATTTGTTTTCGTTTCTTCTGATCAGAGGGAGCAAGCACTCTATGTCACCCAACTTGGGTCAAGATCTGTTTCTTGCTTTGCTCTTAGGAAAAGGGCAAGATTGAAAGGATTGATTTCAAATCAAATCACATTTTGTCACATGCGCCGAATACAACAGGTGTAGGCCTTACCATGAAATGCTTACTTACAAGCCCTTAACCAACAATGCAGTTAAGAAAATATTAACTAACTAAAGTAAAGTAAAAAATAAAATAAAAAAGTACACAATAAAATAACAATAATTAGGCTATATATTTTTTATTTAACCAGGTAAGCCAGTTGAGAACAAGTTCTCATTTACAACTGCGACCTGGCCAAGATAGAGCAAAGCAGTGCGATAAAAACAACAACACAGAGTTACATATGGGATAAAACAAAACATAAAGTCAAAAATACCACAGAAAATATATATACAGTGTGTGCAAATGTAGCAAGTTATGGAGGTAAAGCAATAAATAGGCCATAGTGCAAAATAATTACAATTAGTATTAACACTGGAATGATAGATGTGCAATAGAGATACTGGGGTGCAAATGAGCAAAATAAATAACAATATGGGGATGAGGAAGTTGAGTGGGCTAATTTCAGAAGGGCTGTGTACAGGTGCAGTGATCAGTAAAGTGTTCTGACAACTGATGCTTAAAGTTAGTGAGGAAGATAAGAGTCTCCAGCTTCAGAGATTTTTGCAGTTCGTTCCAGTCAATGGCAGTAGAGAACTGGAAGGAATGGCGGCCAAAGGAGGTGTTTGCTTTGGGGATGACCAGTGAGATATACCTGCTGGAGCGCATACTACGGGTGGGTGTTGCTATGGTGACCAATGAGCTAAGATAAGGCGGGGATTTGCCTAGCAGTGATTTATAGATGGCCTGGAGCCAGTGGGTTTGGCGATGAATATGTAGGACCAGCCAACAAGAGTGTACAGGTCACAGTGGTGGGTAGTATATGGGGCTTTGTTGACAAAACGGATGACACTGTGATAGACTACATCCAATTTGCTGAGTAGAGTGTTGGAGGCTATTTTGCAAATGACATCGCCGAAGTCAAGTATCGATAGGATAGTCAGTTTTACGAGGGCATGTTTGGCAGCATGAGTGAAGGAGGCTTTGTTGCGAAATAGGAAGCCAATTCTAGATTTAACTTTGGATTGGAGTGCTTAATGTGAGTCTGGAAGGAGAGTTTACAGTCTAACCAGACACCTAGGTATTTGTAGTTGTCTAGATACTCTAGGTCAGACCCGTCGAGAGTGGTGATTCTAGTCAGGTGGGCGGGTGCCAGCAGCGTTCGATTGAAGAGCATGCATTTAGTTTTACTAGTGTTTAAGAGCAGTTGGAGGCTACGGAAGGAGTGTTGGATGGCATTGAAGCTCGTTTGGAGGTTTGTTAACAGTGTCCAATGAAGGGCCAGATGTATACAAAATGGTGTCGTCTGCGTAGAGGTGGATCTGAGAGTCACCAGCAGCAAGAGCGACATCATTGATATACACGGAGAAAAGTGTCGTTGCAGCGGAGGGTGCAGAGCTGGTGGCCGGGGTAATGGTAGCCAGGTGGAAAGCATGGCCAGCCGTAGCAAAATGCTTGTTGAAATTCTCGATTATTGTAGATTTATCAGTGGTGATAGTGTTTCCTAGCCTCAGTGCAGTGGGCAGCTGGGAGGAGGTTATCTTATTCTCCATGGACTTTACAGTGTCCCAAAACTTTTTGGAGTTAGTGCTACAGGATGCACATTTCTGTTTGAAAAAGCTAGCCTTTGCTTTCCTAACTGCTTGTGTATATTGGTTCCTAACTTCCCTGAAAAGTTGCATATCGCGGGGGCTAATCGATGCTAATGCAGTACGCCACAGGATGTTTTTGTGCTGGTCAAGGGCAGTCAAGTCTGAGGAGAACCAGGGGCTATATCTGTTCTTACTTCTGAATTTTTTGAATGGGGCATGCTTATTTAAGATTGAGAGGAAAGCACTTTTAAAGAACAACCAGGCATCCTCTACTGACGGAATGAGATCGATATCCATCCAGGATACCTGGGCCAGGTCAATTAGGAAGGCCTGCTCGCTAAAGTGTTTTAGGGAGCGTTTGACTGTGATGAGGGGTGTTCGTTTGACCGCGGACCCGTTAAGGACGCAGGCAATAAGGCATTGATCGCTGAGATCCTGGTTGAAGACAGCGGAAGTGTATTTAGAGCAGGGGTGTCAAACTCATTTTAGCTCAGGGGCCACATGGAGGAAAATCTATTCCCAAGTGGGCCGGACCGGAAAAATCATGGTATATATAACTTAAAAACAACAACTTCAGATTGTTTTCTTTGATTTAATACGATCAACATACAACATAAAGCTGGAGCCTGAGGACAGTGTGTCCAAAATAGTACAAGCACAACATCACTATTAATCATAAAACACGTCAAGTTTATTTGAAAATTCTAAAGAAAAAGAACACACAAACACACAATGCCTCAGTGATTAACATAACTGTTTCACAGATCACAGAACTATATCAGGGTGTCATTTCTCAGGCAGAAATGTAGATAAAAATAATGAAATCCTGTTCCCCAAACAAGTGCAAGAACCACAGAGTCAAGAATAGGTTAAATATACAAATAAAATAAAATCAATTAAAAACAATAGCACATCAACATAAAAACATATAAACATAAAGCTGGAGCCTGAGGACAGTGTCCAAAAGCACAACATCACTATTAATCATAAAACACCTCAAGTTATTTGAAAGTTCTGAGGACAAAGAACACACAAACACACAATGCCTCAGTGATTCACAGAAGTATATCACAGAACTATATCAGGGTGTCATTTCTCAGGCAGAAATGTAGATAAAAATAATGAAATCCTGTTCCCCAAACAAGTGCAAGAACCACAGAGTCAAGAATAGGTTAAATATACAAATAAAATAAAATCAATTAAAAACAATGGCACATCAACATAAAAACATATAAACATAAATCTGAAAGCGTTGCTCAAACTCCCGTAACAGTCCCGTTATTTTATCTTTGAACCGCTTCATGTCTGCCACATGTTGGGTCGCGCACACATTTTTCAGACAGGGGAAGTGAGCTGCATCACCACCGGCAAGTTGCGTCTCCCACAATGACAGCTTCAACTTGAAAGAACGTATGCTGTCATAATACTGCGTGACAACTTTGTTGCGCCCTTGCAGCTGTTTGTTCAAGTTATTCAGGTGCTCTGTAACATCCACCATAAATGCAAGGTCCTGCATCCATTCTGCGGAATGAAATTCTAACACTGGTTTGCCCTTTTCTTCCATGAACTGTTCAATTTCTTCTCGTAAATCAAAGAAATGCCTCAGCACAGCACCTCAGCTTAACCATCTTACCTCAGTGTGGTATGGCAGGCCATAGATGTGGTCTTTCTCTCTGAGAAGGCTGTCAAACTGACGGTGATTCAGGCTTCTGGAACGGATGAAATTAACAGTTTGGATGACCACCTTCATGACGTTATCCATCTTTAATGACTTGCAACACAAAGCCTCCTGGTGCAAAATACAGTGAAAAGTCAAAAAATCACGTCCTCCATTTGCAGATTGCACTTTCTCTCTGAACTTTGTCACAACGCCTGCTTTTTTCCCGATCATTGAGGGCGCACCATCTGTAGCCAGGCTGACAGCGCGGGACCAGTCCACTCCGACCCTGTCCAGCGCGCCGACGAGTGCGGTAAAAATATCAGCTGCTGTCGTTGTATCTGTCATCGGCACCAACTCCACGAACTCCTCGGTGACGGTCAATGTGTCATCAACTCCGCGGATGAAAATGGCCAGTTGTGCAACATCTGTAATGTCCGTGCTTTCATCAATTGCAACCGAAAACGCAATAAATGACTTTACTTTTTGCTTCAACTGGCTGTCCAAATCCACTGAAAGATCGGAAATCCTGTCTGCAACTGTGTTTCTTGTCAGGCTGATATTTACAAAAGCCTGCCGCTTTTCAGGGCACACAATCTCCGCTGCCTTCATCATGCATGTTTTTACAAATTCACCCTCACTAAATGGTTTTGAAGCCACTGCGATTTCATTAGCAATGAGGTAGCTAGCTTTCACTGCAGCTTCACTGATGTCTCGGCTGTGAGTAAACACAGACTGCTGTTTCTTCAGACCCGCCAACAGTTCATTCACCTTCTCTCATCTCCGCTGTCCTTGAAAGTTGTCATATTTGTCGGCATGAAGACTCACATAGTGGCGACGAAGGTTATATTCTTTCAGCACTGCAACATGCTCTGAACACACCAAACATACAGCTTTCCCATTCAATTCCGTGAATAAATAGGATGACCATTTTTCTTGGAACACTCTGCGTCCACTTTTCTCTTTTTTGACAGAGACATATTGGGGCAATGAGGGTGCCAAAGCACATAATGTTAAAAGTAGAAGCCGTAATAAATATCGCGGGCAAAACAAAGTAGCTCATTGGCTGCACGTGCTTGACCTACTTGCTCTGCCCCAGTATAAACAGTTTGCTTGCTTAACACAATTGCTATTGCGCCATCCAGTGGACGCAATTGGAACAGCAGTTTATTTTATTGAAAAATTGCACTTGGCCACGCAGTCGTGGGTGAACAGGGAGTACAGGAGGGGACTAAGCACGCACCCCTGAGGGGCCCCCGTGTTGAGGATCAGCGTGGCAGATGTGTTGTTGCCTACCCTTAACACCTGGGGGGCGGCCCGTCAGGAAGTCCAGAATCCAGTTGCAGAGGGAGGTGTTTAGTCCCAGGGTCCTTAGCTTAGTGATGAGCTTTGTGGGCACTATGGTGTTAAACGCTGAGCTGTAGTCAGTGAATAACATTCTCACATACACTACCAGTCAAAAGTTTGGACACACCTACTCATTCAAGGGTTTTTCTTTATCTTTACTATTTTCTACATTGTAGAATAATAGTGAAGACATCAAAACTATTAAATAACACATATGGATTCATGTAGTAACCAAAAAAAAAGTGTTAAACAAATCAAAATGTGCTAAACGGCACCATGTGTAGCTACCTACACTGAACAGAAATATAAACGCTTGTCCACCAGAGCTGTTGCCAGAGAGCTGTTGCTTTCAACGTCGTTTTAGAGAGTTTGGCAGTAAGTGCAACCGGCCCCACAACCGCAGACTACGTGTATGGCGTAGTGTGGGCGAGCGGTTTGCTGATGTCAACGTTGTGAACAGAGTGCCCCATGGTGGCGGTGGGGTTATGGTATGGGCAGGCATAAGCTACGGACAACGAACACAATTGCATTTTATCAATGGCAATTTGAATGCACAGAGATACCGTGATGAGATCCTGAGGCCCATTGTCGTGCTATTCATCCGCCACCATCACCTCATGATTCAGCATGATAATGCACGGCCCCATGTTGCAAGGATCTGTACACAATTCCTGGAAGCTGAAAATGTCCAAGTTCTTCCATAGCCTGCATACTCAGACATGTCACCCATTGAGCATGTTTGGGATGCTCTGGATCTACGTGTACGACAGCGTGTTCCAGTTCCTACCAATATCCATTAACTTCGCACAGTCATTGAAGAGTGGGACAACATTCCACAATCAACACCCTGATCAACTCTATACGAAGGAGATGTGTCGCACCGTATGAGCTAAATGGTGGTAACACCAGATACTGACTGATTTTCTGATCCACACCCCTACTTTTTACCCCTTTTTCTCCCGAATTGGTAGTTACAGTCTTGTCCCATTGCTGCAATCCCATACGGACTCGGGAGAGGTGAAGGTCGAGAGCCATGCGTCCTCCGAAACACGAGCCCGCTAAAGCCGCACTGCTTCTTGACACACTGCTCGCTCATCCCGGAAGCCAGCCGCACCAATGTGTTGGAGGAAACACTGTACATCTGGCGACCGAAGTCAGCGTGAATGCGCCTGGCCCCCACAAGGAGTCGCTAGAGCGAAATGGGACAAGGACATCCCAGCCGGCCAAACCTTCCCCTAACCCGGACGACGCTGGGCCAATTGTGCGCCGCCTCATGGGTCTCCCGGTCGTGACACAGCCCGGGATCGAAGAGCCGAATGAAAACCCTGGCGAACACCAAAACGAACAAACGTCACAAAATATGCGCAAACTGTTTAGACTGGGAAGCATGTGAAAGGCTTTACACTATTCGACTACAAGTCCATACTCACACCTTTGTTCTTGTTCAACTTTGTTCCTCCCTTGGGAAGTGCTATTATTCTGTGGGTGCCTCTCATCCTTCTGTCTGTGGTGGAAGTGGTTCTCAGGCCGCTGTTTCTCTGCCTGCACCACCTTCCTCCGCCTCTATACGTGCAGGAGACACAAGAAGATCGTCAATGCCAGGAGGGTAGGTCAACTACCCACGCATGATGATGAGTTATCTTGCCTGAGACCTGAAGACTTGTAATAGCTCCCAGAACTATAGAGCTGAAGCCTAGGTGTGGGTCTCTGGTGTGGGCTAATGCGGCCTTGAGGCGTGTGAATGACCCTGGTTCGTATCCACATCGGTCATTGTCACAAAGTCCTGCCTTCACTTACAAACTGCAATGCTAAATGTTTCACTGACTGTGCTGATCAGGGGTGTATTCATTAGTCGGATTCCATTCATTTTCATTTGATGGTTTCCACGTGTTGCCATTCCAATCCGATAGTCTGAAGTGTTTGGCACAAGCTGCACATCTATAAATGATTAGTTCTCCCATGCTCCAAAGTGGAGTGAAGTCCACATAGTTCCTTCCAACTTCTTCTAGTCGCTTATTGTTTTTGAAGAGACACGACTGAACTACAACTTCCGTTTAAAAACAAAATTGAACTCAACAGCGTTTGGAGTAAAACGATTTCTGTTGCAAAACGTTTTGCAATGGAATCTGACTAATGAATACACTCCAGGTATCATTACTAACGTGCGGGTCATGTTTCACTATAGCTGAGGTGTGTCTGTGTGCTGATCATCATTCACACCCCTTGGCCTTTGTTGCAGATGTGCATTCAGACTCCAGGAGAAACGTCATCAGTGTCGCCTAATCCAGCTCCACTGCCAGAGCCAGAAACAGCAGAGCAACATGAACTGCTGAAGCCTGACTCACCGACAGAGAGGAGTGAATGGGTCTGAACCAGCTATGCCTGAACTATAGGGATTAATCCACCACCTGCACTGACTGCTAGCAACCCATTGTGAACTTTGAACTCTAACACCACAGGAGAGATGACTCCTGTATGTTGAATGGAGGAAGTTACGTGTATGCTACATTGCTAATCGGATATCCGATAACTTGTCAAATTTTAGCTGGAGTCAGTTGTCTTGTAGACCACTTTTCTGTGCTCAGGGCTCTGTGCAGGCCAGTCAAGTTCTTCCACACCGATCTCGACAATTTCTGTATGGACCTCGCTTTTGCACGGGGGGCACTGTCATGTTGAAACAGGAAAGGGCCTTCCCCAAACTGTTGCCACAAAGTTGGATGCACAGAATCGTCTAGAATGTCATTGTATGCTGTAGCATTAAGATTTCCCTTCACTGGAACTAAGGGGCCTAGTCCGAACCATGAAAAACAGCCCCAGACCATTATTCCTCCTCCACCAAACTTTTAAGTGTTCACTATGCATTGAGGCAGGTAGCGTTCTCCTGGCATCCGCAGAACCCAGATTTGTCCGACGGACTGCCAGATGGTGAAGCGTGATTCATTGCTCTAGAGTCCAATGGTGTCGAGCTTTACACCACTCCAGCCGAAGCTTGGCATTGCGCATGGTGATCTTAGGCTTGTGTGCAGCTGCTCGGCCATGGAAACCCATTTCATTAAGCTCCCGACGAACAGTTCTTCTGCTGACGTTGCTTCCAGAGGCAGTTTGGAACTCGGTAGTGAGTTTTGCAAGCGAGGACAGACGATTTTTACACGCTTCAGCACTTGGCGATCCCGTTCTATGAGCTTGTGTGGCCTACCACTTCGCAGCTGAGCCATTGTTGCTCCTAGACCAGTGGTTCCCAACCAGGAGTACTATGACCCCTAGGGGTACTTGGCTTATCCACAGGGGGTACTTGAGAAGACTCATGAGACCATGGGCCTACTGTTAAAATGCACATGAGGGCAGAGCAAAATTCAGTTGGTGGTACAGTAACCGAAAAAGGTAGGGAACGACTGTCCCAGACATTTCCACTTCACAATAACAGCACTTACAGTTGACTGGGGCAGCTCTAGCAGGGAAGACATTTGACAAACTGACTTGTTGGAAAGGTGGCATTCTCTGACGGTACCACGTTGAAAGAACACTGAGTTCTTCAGTAAGGCCATTCTACTGCCAATGTTTGTCTATGGAGATTGCACGGCGGTGTGCACAATTTTATACACCTGTCAGCAACGGGTGTGGCTGAAAGCCAAATCCACTAATTTCAAGGGGTGTCCACATCCAGTGCATTCAGAAAGTATTCAGACCCCTTCACTTTTTCCACAGTTACGTTACAGCCTTATTCTAAAATAGATTGAGGGGGGGGAACAAGCAATTAAATCTACACACAATACCCCTTAATGACAAGGCAAAAACAGTTTGGAATTTTTACAAAACTGAAATATGACATTTACTTAAGTATTCAGACCCTTTCAGACAGCTTTGAGTCTTCTTGAGTATGACGCTACAAGCTTGGCACACCTGTATTTGGGGAGTTTCTCCCATTCTTCTCTGCAGATCGGATGGGGAGTGTAGCTGCACAGCTATTCTCAGGTCTCTCCAGAGATGTTTGATTGGGATCACGCCCGGGCTCTGGCTGGGCCACTCAAGAACATTCAGAGACTTGTCCCGAAGCCACTCCTGCGTTGTCTTGGCTGTGTGCTTAGGGTTGTTGTCCTGTTGGAAGGTGAACCTTCACCCCAGTCTGAGGTCCTGAGCGCTCTGGAGCAGGTTTTCATCAAGGATCTCTCTCTGTACTTTGCTCCATCCATCTTTCCCTCAATCCTGACTAGTCTCCCAGTCCCTGCCGCTGAAAAACATCCCCACAGCATGATGCTGCCACCGCCATGGTTCACCGTAGGGATGGTGCCAGGTTTCCTCCAGACGTGACGCTTGGCATTCAGGCCAAAGAGTTCAATCTTGGTTTCATCAGACCAGATAATCTTGTTTCTTGGTCAGAGTCCTTTGGGTGCCTTTTGGCAAGGGTCTGAATACTTATACCTTATTTACGTTTTTATTTATTACTTTAAATACATTTGCAAAAATTTCTAAAAACCAGTTTTCGCTTTGTCATTATGGGGTATTGTGTGTAGATTGAGGAAAACTACTTAAACCATTTTAGAATAAGGCTGTAATGTAACAATGTGGACAAAGTGAAGGGGCCTGAATACATTCCGAATGCACTGTACTTTTGTATATATAGTGTATGTTAACTAAAACTTCTCTGCCACGTAAAATGAGCAACAGCAATGCTGATAACTAGCAAACTGCACCTGAAGATGTTTTTGAATTAACAATTAAATGACATTGTAGTATATCGCTGTAGATGAATAAGACTAGTAGATTCTTATTGTTTTTATTGTTTTCTAAAAGTAGTCTTATAGATTGTGTGGTCCTTCATATTTGTATGAAGTTTACAAGCACTCCTGGGAATTCATTTTTGCAGAATAAAAATCAGGTATCTACACAACACTGAATGTGTCAATTTTTGCTTGGCTAACTTTACTAAAGCATTGTGGCATTACCAAAATACTTTTGAACATCCCGTTCAAGTAAAAGAAAATCTAGGAACGCTGTTTTCATTGAAATGCTGAGATGACATGGGTCCTAAACATTCATTGGTATTTTCAGAGATCATTGTTTGGTACTAAACTACAATACATGGATGGAAGGAAGTCTTATCGCATCCTGTACTGTAGGAGCAGTATTCTATATTGCTCATCTGGGTAATACAGAATGAATACATCTTTGAGAAGTGGATCTAAATGTCATGCTTCAACTACGTTTCCAAAGGCACGGGACAAAATACACGGGTGGGGGTACAAGAGTTGCAAACATAGCCATGATAAATTAAATCCAAAAGACATAAAAAGCATAATACTTTGTGCTAGGCCTTTAATATAGACTACATAATTGTTTGAGTAAGGAGAAGTGGTTTTCATAGGATAAAAAGATTCAGAACAAAATGGGCCTAACTAAGCATACAGAAAACTGTCCTTACAAAAAAAGAAATCTCCATTTAACTTTCGGTCCTTGAACAGCAACATGTATGTGTTCTAGAAAATACATGTTTAGCCCATTCCAATTTGAAGGAGCAGGATCTGTCATTAAAATGTATAGTCCTTCAGGGATATTCTTTGCAGCAGCCAGTCAAGGTGACTGCTCTGAAAAACAGAACCATTCTGAACAGGTACGATCGCTTTAAGAGGGCTAGGAGCTCCTCACGGTGTCTTGGACTCCTCTTTTGGCCTGTTGGATAAACAGAGGGAAAATTACTCACTTGTCTTCTTTCAAACAAACATATTTATTGATGACTACCTGATACGACACCTTTAAAATGGGTGTTTGAAATGTTTGCTCACCCCTTTGTGGTTGTGTCCATTTTCTCCTCTTCTGGCACCTTTTCTTCTTTTACTTCTAGAATAACAAAGAAGCAACACAAATAATCATCCTCAAAGTCACATGTTCAATGGGACGTGGTATGTCTGATATAGAACGAAGTAATGATTGTGATACCCTTCTTCTCATCAGCTTTCTTTTCATCACCCGCTTTCTTCTCTTCTCCCTCTTTCTCTTCTTCAGTCTTTGTCCTCTTTGCTTTCTTGAAGCTGGCTGCATTTCTGCGTCCGCCCCCTTGACCCTCAGCCTCGTCCTCAGAGTCGGAGAACTCCTCGTCACATGCTATCCTCTTGTCATGGGCACGGACTGCACAAGAGCAGAAGACAGGAGTATAAGCATCTCAGTGTATGACAGTAACTCACATACACGCGCACCAACTGCCTCACACTGCATACACTGGGTAGATTACTTACTATACTTAACAAAAATAAAACTTAACATGTAAAGTGTTGGTCCCATGTTTCATGAGCTGAAATAAAAGATAACACATTTTCCAAACGCACAAAAAGCGTATTTCTTAGATTTTATGCACAAATGTGTTTTTCCCCATCCCTGTTAGTGAGCATTTCTACTTTGCCAAGATAATCTATCCACCTGACAGGTGTAGCATATCAACAAGCTGATTAAACAGCATGCTCATTACACAGGTGCACCTTGTGCTGGGGACAATAAAAAGGCCACTAAATTGTGCAGTTGTCACAACACAATGCCACAGATGTCTCAAGTTGAGGGAGTGTACATTTGGCATGCCGACTGCAGGAATGTCCACCAGAGCTTTTGCCAGAGAATGGAATGTTCATTTCTTTCCAACGTCGTTTTAGAGTTTGGCAGTACTTCCAACCGGCCTCACAACCGCAGACCACATGTATCCATGCCAGCTCAGGACCTCCACATCTGGCTTCTTCACCTGCATGATCGTCTGAGAGCAGCCACCCAGACAGCTGATGAAACTGTGGGTTTGCACAACCAAAGAATTTCTGCACAAAATGTCAGAAACCGTCTCAGGGAAGCTCATCTGCGTACTCGTCGTCCTCACCAGGGTCTTGACCTGACTACAGTACGGTGTCGTAACTGTCTTGTGGGCAAATGCTCACCTTCGATGGCCACTGACACACTGGAAAAGTGTGTTCTTCACGAATGAATCCCGTTTTCAACTGTACCGGGCATGGCAGACGTGTGGGCGAGCAGGTTTGCTGATGTCAACGTTGTGAACAGAGTGTCCCATGGTGGCGGTGGGGTTATGGTATGGGCAGGCATAAGCTACGGACAAACACAGAATAGCATTTTATCGATGGCAATTTGAATGCACAGAAATACCGTGACGAGATCTTGAGGCCCATTGTCGTGCCATTCATCTGCCGCCATCACCTCACGTTTCAGCATAATACACGGCCCCATGTCGCAAGGATCGGCACAATTCCTGGAAGCTGAAAATGTCCCAGTTATTCCATGGCCTGCATACTCAGACATGTCACCCATTGAGCACGTTTGGGATGCTCTGGATCAACGTGTACGACAGCGTGTTCCAGTTCCTGCCAATATTCAGCAACTTCGCACAGCCATTGAAGAGGAGTGGGACAACATTCCACAGGCCACAATCAACTATGTGAAGCAGATGTGTAACGTTGCATGGGGCATATGGTGGTCACACCAGATACTGACTGGTTCTGTCTGATCCATGCCGCTATCTTTTTAAAAACAGGATATCTGTGACCAACAGATGCATATCTGTATTCCCAGTCATGTGAAATCCATAGATTAGAGCCTAAGGAATTTATTTCAATTGACTGATTTCCTTATTTGAACTGTAACTCAGTAAAATCTCAAATCGTTGCATGCGTTAATATTTTTGTTCTGTGTATTTGCAAACTGGGCAAAGTACTTACTCAAGGTGTTTGCTGGGGCTGTGCATCATATCTCAATACAAAGAACTTACTGGAGATGCGTTTGTTAGGGTCTTCCTCCTCCTCGTCTCCACTGTCCTCCTGCACAGCGTCTTCTGGGATGGCCTGCATCTGAACTCCCGGGGCGTGGGGCAGCATGCGCAGGTTCTCAAACAGACGCTGCCTGAAGGGACACACAATCTACATGACATCCCCTAAACAACTATAATAGTGCCAAAAATACACTATCATATGACACATCAAGGATCATATGTATAACATAAGTGCAGTAATATGACCTTTTTGGTAAGTGAAATGACCTGATCAACATCTATAACTACACGGTCAAAAGTACGTGGACACCCCTTCAAATTAATGGATTTGGCTATTTCAGCCACACCCGTTGCTGACAGGTGTATGAAATATAGCACGCAGCAATGCAATCTCCATAGACAAATGTTGGCAGTAGAATGACCCGTACTGAAGAGCTCTGTGTTCTTTCACAGAGCTCTGGAAGAAAATGCCCCGGTCAACTGTAAGTGCTGTTATCGTAAAGTGGAAATGTCTAGGAGCAACAACGGCTCAGCCGGGAAATGGTAGGCCACACAAGCTCACAGAACGGGACCGCCGAGTGCTGAAGCGCGTAAAAATGGGATGTCCTCGGTTGCAACACTCACAACCGAGTTCCAAACTGCCTCTGGAAGAAACGTCAGCACAAGAACGGTTCTTCGCAACCTTCATGAAATGGCTTTCCATGGCCGAGCAGCTGCACACAAGCTTAAGATCACCATGCGCAATGCCAAGCGTCAGCTGGAGTGGTGTAAAGCTTGCTGCCAATGGACACTGGAGCAGTGGAAACGTGTTCTCTGGAGTGATGAATCACGCTTCACCATCTGGCAGTCAGACAGACAAATCTGGGTTTGGCGGACGCCAGGATAACGCTACCTGCCCCAATGCATAGTGAACACTTAAAAGTTTGGTGGAGGAGGAATAATGGTCTGGGGCTGTTTTTCATGGTTCGGACTAGGCCCCTTAGTTCCAGTGAAGGGAAATCTTAATGCTACAGCATACAATGACATTCTACACAATTCTGTGCTTCCAACTTTGTGGCAACAGTTTGGGGAAGGCCCTTTCCTGTTTCAGCATGACAATGCCCCCGTGCACAAAGCGAGATCCACAAAGAAATGGTTAGTTGAGATCGGCCATGTCATTTTGACCATGTAGTGTAGCTTATATAACAGTTACTTGATACTATGAACCAAATCTAGACACATTACTTCATCATTTACATTTTTAGTCATTTAGCAGACGCTCTTATCCAGAGCGACTTACATCATGACTAATACAGTATGATAGAACAGTATTTTTTCCTTATGACTCACTTGATCTTCTCCAGGTAGTCGTTGGTGTTCTGGTTGGTCATGTTAGAGGGGCTGATGTGCAGTTTGAAGTCTGGCCCAAAGTACTCAAAGTAATCATTGTATGGAAGCTCTGTGGAGAAATATTAATATTTTAACACGGTGGGCAGTGACATGTGTCTGCTTTAGTTGAAACTATCCTTAAAAACACACTCATGCCCTCTGACCTGTCAAATACAACTGTTAAGATAGTAACACTAGAAAGTAAAAGTACACAAATCAATGGTGCAGCAGGAGAGCTCACCATTGGGTATGGAGCTGTCCAGGGCCACGGCTGTCTCATAGGTCCAGCAGCGGGCCACGTTCCGGATGGTGTAGCCTCCACCACCCAGCATCAGCAGGGGCAGGTTGAAGCTCTTCATGTACTCCACACACTTAGCATGGCCTTTGATGGTGAGGTTAAAGCAGCCAAGCCTGTCTCCTGAGAGGGAGTCGGCTCCACACTGAAGAACCACTGCACTAGGCTGGTACATCTCCATCACCTTAGCCATGATCTACACACAGATATAGATGACAAGATATGGTTGGCTAAATGGAAACAAGAATAGGGTCTATCTACACTTGGGTCTGTTTGAGTTACAGGGAGGAGAGATGAGATACAGTAAAGACAAAAAAAAAAAGAGTAGACTTACAGGTTTGAATATGGCTTCGTAAGACTCGTCGTCTATCCCATCTCTCAGAGGGTAATTCACAGCATAGTACTTGCCCTTCCCGGCACCAATATCCTTGAGGAGAAATAACAGTCAGTCAACTACAAGTGTGGACAGTTTTTTAAAAACGGACCCTTAATTTACCAGGTAAGATGACTGAGAACATGTATTCTACAGCAACGACCTGGGGAAGAGTTACAGGGGGGAGGAGAGCAATGTCGACCAATAAAGACTGTAGGAAACTACAATCAACAGGCCATGAAGTTTGAATTCAACGTATCCTTTGGATGTCCTTTAATAAACAATGCCCACCAATTCTCATCCCCTGACAATATCACAAACTCACCCTCAGGTCTCCAGTGCCGGGGAAGTACTCTCCGTACTTGTGGAAGGACACGGTCATGACCCTGTCTGTGGTGTAGAACGCCTCCTCTACTCCATCTCCATGGTGGATGTCAATGTCTATGTACAGAACTCTCTGGTGGTATCTGAGAGGAGAGAAGATTCACCATTAACAGATTGAATGATCCTTCTCCTAAATGTGGTGTATCTATAGTGTCCCAATGTGAAGTTACTATTTAATTCAGTAGGCTACAACATCTACATAAACTTTCACATAAACTTCATTAAGTGCTGTGGGGCTGTTTGACTCACTTCAGTAACTCCAGAATGGCGAGCACAATGTCATTCACATAGCAGAAACCTGACGCCTCAGACTTCTTGGCGTGATGGAGGCCTCCGGCCCAGTTAATGGCAATGTCTGTCTGCTGTTTGTTTAGCTTCACAGCTCCAGCTAAAACACAGGGAAAGAGAAGCCAATCAGAGAGCATGAAACTATAGCTATATTCCTGTAATTGACAGCCCCAGAAGAGGACAAGTAAGCCAGAAAAATATTCGAACTTTCCAGGCAAAATGTGCCTCATCCAACGGGGTAGCCTACACATCAGGGTTTCCGCTAAGAAAATGTGGCGCCAGACAATGTGGCCGGGAACGTTTTAATTTGGGTGTCCACTCACGGTGCTCAGAATGACAAATCATACTTAGATGATGGTAATTCATCTTAACAGAACATGCAACTCCTGTAAGGAAGCAGCCAATAAAATGTCATTTTGAAACATTTACCAAAATGCAATTCGCGGGGAAACACCATTCTAAACACTGCACCTGATGAGAGCAGTTCCATATGTAGATGAAAATCTGTTAGAAATTTAGAAAGAGGGTGTATCTAAAGATGCAACAACTAGGATGGGTTGCTAATATGACTAGGATTGTGCCTTTGGCTTCTGGACAACGAAAGAAAGTTGATATGAAAACCAATAGAACAGGAGAGAAATGGCATAGCGGTGGGTCCAATAGGGAAGTTAATTGAAATAAACTTGCCAAAATTATATAATTACTCATGTCTATACAGAAATAAATAAAATCATTTGAAATACTTCACCAGAAAGCATGACTTGTGTGGCAATATTCCTAGCTGATTACTGAGTTGCGGCTATCAGTGAAAAGCATCTCAAATGTGTGTGAAGATAATGTGTCTTGAGTATGTTGAGACAAGAAAGGGATGGGTGTGTGGTGAAGATATAGGAGTCTCTCTCCAGAATTCAGCTGTCTCCCGCCAATTCTTGCACATTCATTGATTCATTGTGTGAATTGTTCGCCCTTTGATTGTTTATTTTGATCAATTCTCCATTACATGTCACCAGCAGTAAATGTACCGTTAATCCCCATCATTTGGTTATATTAATTTCTGTAATTTACGATTCTCATTCGCGGAGCGTAAACGTTGTTTGCAGAGTTCACAACCTTCTACACTTGTGAGAAATACTTTTTGGTTCACTTCATAACCATCATTTACAAGATTTGTCAATGTTTTCATTGTCTTTTGTTTGGAGTGCTCTATGTGCACAATGAGCATGTGTCTGGTTTCTGTCTTGATAATGTTGAGGGAGTGTGCGCACCTGAGCACGCATAGAAGTACCCGGCCTGCTGCGCAGAAATGTAGGAAAGTGCCCATTTGGGGATGTCTGATTTCTGATAGTCTTAACTCACCACATCCACCACTAATAAGTGGAGCTTCTAAGTCATTTTCTTCACCTCACACAGTAAGTCCGTATATACAGTGGGGGAAAAAAGTATCCCATTCCTCTCTCATCTTTTTAAGTGGGAGAACTTGCACAATTGGTGGCTGACTAAATACTTTTCCCCCCCACTGTGTGTGTGTGTGTGTATATATATATATTTTTTTTTACATCCATTGCGGATTATAATATTTTAAAAATTCAGTTCCTCGCAGTAGGCTATTTGAAAGATCTTTCCAACAATCTCCCCCTCGATAATCACCAAGCCTCGGGGTGAAAGAGCAATGGAAGTTATAGGCCTACTGCTACAATGGCCTATAGGCGATGAGTTCCATGCGCTCATTTCTTTAGCAGCCAATGGATCACGGTGTATCAATGTGTCCTTATGGCAGAGGCTGGTGATCTCGCATTAGTTGAAATTTAACTTTTCAAATGGTATCATTTTATTCCGATTTGTATGATTAACCACGTGACAATGATTTTAAGAAACAAACTACATTATTTAAATGAAACAGTTCCACGAAAATATGCATATGAAAATCATAACTGGCACACAGATCGGTAGAAATGGTAGGATAAATTGTAAGCTTCCCCCAACTTGAAACCCACGAGCCACCTATGATGTCATTGTAAAATAATTGCCTCCATGTTTCCATGGTTGGATTTAGCCTATAGGCTACTTTGAAGCAAGGTAAGATAATAATCATAATATTTCATAATATGAAATAAAACATCCAGGTTTCAAACAATTAAGTAGGTTTTTAAAATGCATACTGCCTCCAGCTCACATTGTTAAGTGGTGGGTGACATCCTGTTGCCTTCACTTGAATGGTGAATGGGAGGCCCGCTTCAATTACCAGTTGAAAAAACATGCGATTGCATTTATAATTGTTGCGCAATGAATGGGCGTATAAAAAGCTGAGGAGCTGCAGCAGAAATCCCACTCAAAATTACACGCTATTACACGCTGTGCGCGTCTAATAGTTGTGTTAGAGAAGATACACGCTGTGCGCGTATAATAGTTGTGTTAGAGAAGATACACGCTGTGCGCGTATAATAGTTGTGTTAGAGAAGTAAGATACACGACGACTAACAAAAATACACACGCCGATTTAATTCCACTAAAGTATGCAAATGAACCCATAGACCGGTCAAATGTATTTCCATCAATGACTAAAATGCATTATTTTGCAATGGGATTATTTTGGGGGGGTCATTTTGGCCGCCAACAGTATTATTTATCAGCTTTTCATTTTTTGTTGGCCAAAAGCCGGTACTTGCGACTAACAGAAACCCTGCTACACGTGAATATGACAGATTAACTTACCAACAGAACCTCCTGTTGAGAGCTGGCAGAACTCAAACAGGCCATCAAACACAGGGCAATCCTCTCCAACGTTAACTGTGTGGGAATTGCAGAAAATGTGTTAATACACAATCCATGAGAGCAGCAAAAACAATGACAAAGCTTTACTAGATGCTTTTCCAAAAAATATTTATCTGTGACTTTTCACTGCTCAAATGTATAGGTATATTGAGGCATGACATAATCTCTGCCCCAAACTCACATCTCTGCATCTGTTTGCTGTACTCTGACATGTTGTCTGGCCGAATGGAACGCAGGAACTTGATGTAGTCGTCACTGTGGTACTTGGTCATCTCCTCCCCATTGGCTTTGTGAGGTCGCTGTACAGAGACATGGAGAAGACCAATTACTGACACCTTACAAACCAGGCTTTACTTTTTCAACTGGGAACTATTGAGCTTGCAGGCTTTCTTCTGAGCTTACAAATCGTTTCAAGGTTTTCAACATACGTATATCTCCATCTTTCTGTAGAGACCATAGTTCAGCAAGAGGTTGTGTGTCATGCGGATACGGTGTGGCTTCATGGGGTGCCCCTGGCCATAGTAGTAATTCCCAACATCACCTTTGAATAAAGAGAGAGGAAGAAAGTGTACATCAGCACAGACATCCAATGTATGCATCATCCTAGCTTGTTGTCCAGTACAGCATAGTCTGGCTAGATTGCAAACCTTTAAAGGCAACACTGCAATAACAAACAACTTTTGCGTTGATTAATAGTAACAATTCGGACCACAACACATGCACATCTGCGGATAATGGACGGCCACTAACGTGCAAACAATCTGGCCAATGCAACGGAACTGGGTGCATTTTTTGTAGAGACTCACTATAATGGTAGCAAGCTTATTACGTCCAGGAAGTGAAATAGGTTAACGTTAGCTAGTAATAGCTAACGTTGTTGCTAGCTATTAGCTAGCTTGCTATCTTAGTGGATTCCAATGCTTGCATTGCTAGCTAATGGGTCTTGCCAGTGTGATCTGCCTTTGCCCAAACTAGCTAACTCGACGACATGAACATAGTGGACAAGTAACCTGACGTTATTACACATTGGATGATAATATTTGGCATTAGTGAAAATTTTCTGAAAGATCAATGTACAGAATTTGGAAATGCCTCGCTCTTGCACAAAGGGATGCTGCACGTTTGCACATCGGAGCTAGCTAACGTTAGCTAGCTAGCGGGCTAATCTGACCACAAATTGAACCATTTGCACCACTCTAACAAAGCACATTGTACAATTACTCAATGTAAAGGCAAATCAGTACTTACCATCATAATAGTAGCAAACTTTTTTCTTTGTTCCTTGAGAACTCAGCGCCATTTTACCTTATTTTACACCACAGACCCAGTGGGCGAAAAGCGGCAGCTGTACTTCGGAAACAGGGTGGATACAATCGGATAATTTGTAGAACGTCACTTGAACCAATCAAGTAGTAGTTTACACTGTAGAGGGGCGTTGCAGTCAGATCCCGCCACAACAAGCACGGAGTTTGGGATTTCAGGTAGGCAAACATTTTTACTTTTGCCACTTATTTGTTTACAGTCTTTTTTATGTTTTACATAACTTTTTATTGCATGAGCATCATCGACATTTTATATGTATTTCGTGTAAGAAGAAGCATCATGGCATCAACAGATAAATGAACAGAGTAGGCCTAACATTTGTGTTTTTTGTAAGGACATCATCATCCATGGATTTATAGTCTTCAAACGCATAGAACAAATATACAAAGAGAATATAGAAATATCTAAACAGTACAAATCGAACAAAAAACATGAAATGAAAAATGAATGCAGAGGATACAAAAGTACAGTGGTATCTTCCTTGAGCTTAAAAAAAATGTCACACTATAAATGCTTTAATTACATCCTTCAAATGTTTAGGTGTGTATTGAAAGGAGATCAGGCATGGTTCTCAGATAGATAGTATCAAAAGCATATAAGATGGGTTTTTGATGGATTAATTATTAATGACTAATTATTACACCCTGAAACTGTGTGGAATGTTTTGGAATGTGTGAGTGTCATCCCGAGTGGCACAGTGGTCTAAGGCACTGCATCGCAGTGCTAGCTGTGCCACTAGAGATCCTGGTTCGAATCCAGGCTCTGTTGTAGCCGGCCGCGACCGGGAGACCCATGGGGCGGCGCACAATTGGCCCGTCGTCCAGGGTAGGGGAGGGAATGGCCGGCAGGGATGTAGCTCAGTTGGTAGAGCATGGCGTTTGCAACGCCAGGGTTGTGGGTTCGATTCCCACGGGGGGCTAGTATTAAAAATAATGTATGCACTCACTAACTGTAAGTCGCTCTGGATAAGAGCGTCTGCTAAAATGACTAAAATGTAAATGTAAAATGAGTGTAGGACCAGTAAAGACTATGACATTGAGCTACTATTCAGCAATGTGAGTAAGAGTTAGGCCAGACAAAGGACAAGGAGAACTGTCTACAGACAACTGAGAAACCAAGATAAAGAGGCCTCCCAATTTAGGGAGGAGAGAAACTGTTATGGAACATGGTGCAGAATATTGTGAGAATGGCGATAACTGAGGAATGCAGGGAGTAGGCTATGATAAGAAAGTGTGTGTGTGTATGCATGTGAGTATATGTGTGTGTGAACTGATGGTCAGGAGAGCAGTTTTAGAGTGGAAAACTACAGCCCGCCTACAGAGGGGAGGGATTTTTTGTATGACGTATGAGTATAAAAGATGGACTCTGAAATTGTGATGGCAGAATTCTCAATGAATAAAGATCTCTGACTATGCAGATCGGGACTCTGTCTGTTACTTAAATCCCAAAAGACTTACAACCTTTTAGGAGACGCACAGAGACACAGAATAGTTTGATTAATAATTCACTTAACAGCTTGGTCCTTCGAGCTCGGAATCCAATACCTGTCTCTGTCATTCCAGGTAACTCTGAAAACCGTCGACGGGCGAATGATACATTCATAAATAGAAAGTCCTGCCCTTTGACATTAAGGGTTAAGACAGGCCAGAGGACACCTGATTAATGACAGAGACGGTGACGGAATCCAAACCTACATTGAATCTCGGCTGCAAGGATAAGGTCAGTAGTCTTTATTCATTAATTGGGGCAGTCTGGGATTGCTCAGGGTGGATCCGTAACGATTCACGGTAATAGGCCATTACCAAAATAAACTACCCTGTATTCAGAGAACCTGTAATAGATTATAGAACAGTAATGTTCAACAAATAATCTGGGATAAAGAAATACAGGGAGGGGTGTACACCAGAAGGAATTAAAATAGCATGTGTGAGAAATAGAATATTAGTAAAGTCAAAAGTCACAAAAAACTGTAGATTTTGCCATAACTCTATCCGTTTCATGAAACTGGAGCCTTACAAACTCCGGGTTACCGATAGTGTTAACCAATAATCATGTAAGGTTGTATACGTGTGAGACCTAATATTTGCTCAAAAGTCACATCTATGAATAATTCCAGGTGGTTGTATAGAGAAGAGGGAGAACCCATTCCTGTTGTATGAGACTGTCAGGAATTGTCAAGATTACATTGTGGGGATAAATTCCTCCGTAGAGTAGGAGATAATTCTGGGGGACTAGTCAAGAATACCTATACAGGGAGGGGTGATTTCAGGTGTTGTGGTGTGAAGCTGTTTTGAATTACTTGTTATATTGACTTGTTATATAGAAGGGATTTTTAACAGTACCAACCATGGGGGGCAAATCCTCACAAGAGGTCCCAGAATTTACTGAGGACGAGAAATATTTACATTTTACATTACATTTTAGTCATTTAGCAGACACTCTTATCCAGAGCGACTTACAGTTAGTGAGTGCATACATTCTTCTTTTTTTTTCATACTAGCCCCCCGTGGGAATCGAACCCACAACCCTGGCGTTGCAAACACCATGCTCTACCAACTGAGCTACATCCCTGCCGGCCATTCCCTCCCCTACCCTGGACGACGCTGGGCCAATTGTGCGCCGCTCCATGGGTCTCCCGGTCGCGGCCGGCTACGACAGAGCCTGGATTCGAACCAGGATCTCTAGTGGCCTTAGACCACTGCGCCACTCGGGAGAATTACTAGTGTAATTAAACTGGAATCCATGATTAAATAAATGCATGTAAATTGTGGTACTGATCTAAAGAAACAGAAAAGAAAGGGCTTAGAAACAGCCAGGGTGTGGCTAGTAGAAGCTAGAAAGCGGGAAGAAGGCAGGAAGAAAAGAGAAGTGAGTGAGAGTGAAAGAGAAGTGAAGGTTGAGGTCTCAGTGCCTCCCCCAGAGCAGAGGGCAGGAAGGTTATATCCAAACTTGGCAGACCAGGCATGGAGAGAAAATCCAGATGATGAGTACGTAGTGAGGAGAAGGAGAGTGCAGCAGAATAATCTCGCCCCCCCACCGGCCCCACCTCCCTATGAGGAAGAAGGGGCTGGAGGAGGAATGCCGAGACAAAGATTAGAAAGAGAACCACAGGCAAACAGATACAAAATAAGGGGATGTTACATAGGGGAATATACAGTGGCAGCAAACATAAGAATAATAACATATGAGGTACACATGGAAAGTCAGCAATAGAGGTAGAGGAGACAGACGGAGAAGAGTCAGGTGGGGCTGGCAGTGGTAAGGGTAAGATGGAGCAATCCTATCCCTTAATAGCCCTGCCAAACCCCAGAGCAGGAGAAGACAACCAGCCTGATACCTTATAAGTATACAGAGCATGGACTCAGAGAGATGTAGTGAGAGCAGTGTCTGGGAAATGACAGTCAATTTTTTTGGTTCCACGGGTAAAAAGTATGAAGAAGTGATTTGTGTCGATTTAAGAATTGGCTAAAAACACCACGAAGGGATTATTTGGAAGGTACCTATAAGTTCCTAACGTTATATATGTATGAACTTGCTCACCCAAACGTAGACGTACGTCATGGGTGAGAAAGTAGAGAATATGAGTTTAAGGTTGTACAGTTGTTGGATAATGTGATAAGGTTTAATGGGTAATCGGACAATAACTAATGTGGTTATAGACGTAATGTATAATATAGTAGAAAGCAAATATAGGGTTCCATTGAACTATTATTGTTATTTGTCATTTCAATGGCATAAGGTGAAATCTGTATTTATGAGTGTAATTCAACGGCTGGTATGGGTGGTAACCGGATACTACTGAGTATTTGGTTTGGTGATGTTGAATGGAAGATTTGTAGCGTGGTTTGGGTTAAATAGAAAGGCTCACTTATTCAACAGGAATAGGTGCAGGGAGAGAGATTTTGTGTTGCCGAATGAGGTGAGTTAAAAACTACTGAGAATAGAGAAGTATTATGGACATACCATCGTAATAATGAGAATAGAGAAGTATTATGGACATACCATCGTAATAAATAAACTGAACCAAACATGACGTTACTACAGCAATAGAGGATGGTTAATGTTGTTACGTTAGTTTTTAAACCCGATGATAGAGGTAAATGCAGAACGCTGTTTGAGAGTGTATTTTATTTTTGCTACTAGGGGATTTAGTGTTTGGGATGAAAGGGCTGGCTAGTCGGAAGTGATGACGTGGCTGGCTGTGCGACATGGAAGTGGTTGTTTGGCGTGCTTTGAAAGGATCGCGGATTTTGTGGAGTGACTGACAATGTATGTAGAGGGTCCCTGGTTCGAACCTAGGTAGGGACAGTGGGTAAAGCTTTCGCATTGGGGCTATGGACCTAGATTACTAGATGGATTGAGAAATGTGACTAGTGAATGGGGGGACCTAGGGGGACCTAGTGAATGACCAGCTCTCTGCAGGTCATTCACTAGGTCCCCCCGTGTGGTTCTGGGATTTTTGCTCACCGTTCTTGTGATCATTTTGATCCCACGTGGTGAGATCTTGCGTGGAGCCCCAGATCGAGGGAGATTATCAGTGGTCTTGTATGTCTTCCATTTCCTAATAATTGCTCCCACAGTTGATTTCTTCAAACCAAGCTGCTTACCTATTGCAGATTCAGTCTTCCCAGCCTGGTGCAGGTCTACAATTTTGTTTCTGGTGTCCTTTGACAGCTCTTTGGTCTTGGCCATAGTGGAGTTTGGAGTGTGACTGTTTGAGGATGTGGACAGGTGTCTTTTATACTGATAACAAGTTCAAACAGGTGCCATTAATACAGGTAACGAGTGGAGGACAGAGGAGCCTCTTAAAGAAGAAGTTACAGGTCTGTGAGAGCCAGAACTCTTGCTTGTTTGTAGGTGACCAAATACTTATTTTCCACCATAATTTGCAAATAAATTCATTAAAAATCCTACAATGTGATTTTCAGGATTTTTTCCCCTCATTTTGTCTGTCATAGTTGACGTGTACTTATGATGAAAATTACAGGCCTCTCTCATCTTTTTAAGTGGGAGAACTTGCACAATTGGTGGCTGACTAAATACTTTTTTTCCCCACTGTAGCTTAAGTAGATAAATATTCGAGTTATGTCTATGAAAATATGTTTTTAAGTAGTAATGGGGGGAGGGGGGGGGGGGGTGAGAGACAGTACATAGTTGAAATGATAGGAATAAAATGAAATGTATGCTTATCAACGATAGCAAGTATTTGTTTTATTAATTAGGGCCTAATAAAGATTTTGAATAGCGAACTGAAAATTGCTATAGAGTTGGGACAATTATTTGAATTGATACAAAAAATAAAAAGAATAATGGTTCTAGTTCACGGGTAAAAGAGTACTTGCTTGACTGTATCGAATAGTTTGAATAGTTGAATGAAAAGCATTTCTTTGACAAATTCTAATGGTTATTACTTTATTGTATAGGTTGGGTAACACCAGTGGTGTATTAAAATAATTGGTGATTTCTAAAACAACAATCTGTTTATGGTACGTTGAACAATGGGATATAGTTGTGACTATTAGGATGATGAATTTAATAAACATTGGTTATAAGTATGAAGTTATTAAACAATAGGTTTATATTTTAAAAACATCAATGCAACAGGTTGCGATTATTAAATTAATAGAAAGGGGTTATAGGTTTATATTAGAAGGTGTAGTGAACTTAATGAAACGTGGTATTATATAGTTTCTTCCAGGATTGATGGAAGTCTCCTATAGCATTATGTTAAGGGGATGCCTGGGATAAAATATAATGTCTTACTTACACGGAGTATGTGATTGTATTGGCTAATGAATGAAATGTGACATTTACAGGGGCGACAGGAACAATAGAAGGGGAGACAGATTTTCCTATGGTGTTGATCAAATAATTGATAATGGATCATTTGAGATTCCAAGCATCTGCCTCTAACCCTAGGAAGCTCTTTGCCACCTTCTCCTCCCTGCTGAATCCTCCTCCCCCTCCCCCTCCCCCCTCCTCCCTCTCTGTGGATGATTTCGTCAACCATTTTGAAAAGAAGGTTGACTACATCCGATCCTCGTTTGTTAAGTCAAATGACACTGCTGGTCCTGGTCACACTGCCCTACCCTATGCTTTGACTTCTTTCTCCCCTCTCTCTCCAGATAAAATCTTGCGACTTGTGACGGCCGGCCGCCCATCAACCTGCCCGCTTGACCCTATCCCCTCCTCTCTTCTCCAGACCATCTCCGGTGACCTTCTCCCTTACCTCACCTCGCTCATCAACTCATCCTTGACCGCTGGCTATGTCCCTTCTGTCTTCAAGAGAGCGAGAGTTGCACCCCTTCTCAAAAAACCAACACTCGATCCCTCTGATGTCAACAACTACAGACCAGTATCCCTTCTTTCTTTTCTCTCCAAAACTCTTGAGCGTGCCGTCTTTAGCCAACTCACTTGCTATCTCTCTCAGAATGACCTTCTTGATCCAAACCAGTCAGGTTTCAAGACTGGTCATTCAACTGAGACTGCTCTTCTCTGTGTCACGGAGGCTCTCCGCACTGCTAAAGCTAACTCTCTCTCCTCTGCTCTTGTCCTTCTAGACCTGTCTGCTGCCTTTGATACTGTGAACCATCAGATCCTCCTCTCCACCCTCTCCGAGCTGGGCATCTCCGGCGTGGCTCACTCTTGGATTGCGTCATACCTGACCGGTCGCTCCTGCCAAGTGGCGTGGCGAGAATCTGTCTCCGCACCACGTGCTCTCACCACTGGTGTCCCCCAGGGCTCAGTTCTAGGCCCTCTCCTATTCTCGCTATACACCAAGTCACTTGGCTCTGTCATATCCTCATCCTCTCCTATCATTGCTACGCAGACGACACACAACTAATCTTCTCCTTTCCCCCTTCTGATAACCAGTTGGCGAATCGCATCTCTGCATGTCTGGCAGACATATCAGTGTGGATGACGGATCACCACCTCAAGCTGAACCTCGGCAAGACGGAGCTGCTCTTCCTCCCGGGGAAGGACTGCCCGTTCCATGATCTCGCCATCACGGTTGACAACTCCGTTGTGTCTTCCTCCCAGAGTGCGAAGAGCCTTGGCGTGACCCTGGACAACACCCTGTCGTTCTCCGCTAACATCAAGGCGGTGACCCGATCCTGTAGGTTCATGCTCTACAACATTCAGAGAGTACGACCCTGCTTTACACAGGAAGTGGCACAGGTCCTAATCCAGGCACTTGTAATCTCCCGTCTGGATTACTGCAACTCGCTGTTGGCTGGGCTCCCTGCCTGTGCCATTAAACCCCTACAACTCATCCAGAATGCCGCAGCCCGTCTGGTGTTCAACCTTCCCAAGTTCTCTCACTTCACCCCGCTCCTCCGCACACTCCACTGGCTTCCAGTTGAAGCTTGCATCTGCTACAAGACCATGGTGCTTGCCTACGGAGCTGTGAGGGGAACGGCACCTCCGTACCTTCAGGCTCTGATCAGTCCCTACACCCAAACGAGGGTATTGCGTTCATCCACCTCTGGCCTGCTGGCCCCCCTACCTCTGCGGAAGCACAGTTTCTGCTCAGCCCAGTCAAAACTGTTCGCTGCTCTGGCACCCCAATGGTGGAACAAGCTCCCTCACGACGCCAGGACAGCGGAGTCACTCACCACCTTCCGGAGACACTTGAAACCCCACCTCTTTAAGGAATACCTGGGATAGGATAAAGTAATCCTTCTTCTTTTTTTTTTTTTACATATTGTAAAGTGGTTATCCCACTGGCTATAAGGTGAATGCAACAATTTGTAAGCCGCTCTGGATAAGAGCGTCTGCTAAATGACGTAAATGTAAATGTAGGGGTTCAATAATCATTGTGAGATTTAAAGAGGATATGATCTGAAGGGTAATCAATTAAACATAATCATAGTATACTCAAGGAATTTTGAGTGGTTTTATGGATTAGTTATGAGGAATTAGATTGATACAAACGATTATTGATGAGTTAGGACTGGGGATATCTGTATCGTGTTTTGTGTGTACTTACCATTTAGATTACTGATGGTAATTGAAGGTTAACAAAATGAATAATTTATCTTCCAGGAGAAAGAGATTCGCTTATCTCATTGGAATGTTGCCCAGTGATAGGGGGAGCAGTTTAATGGAGTTAGGATATATGATTTCTTATGAGAATAAATGTCATGAAGACTTAATGAACACTTGGGATAAGTAACATTTATGAAATATTTAGAATGATGGTAATGTTTAGTATACTATGGGATGGAACAGTTTGTTGAATAATTTCAAATTGCCTCTGAACTCTGTTTTGACTTTCTGGTGTTAATTAATAATCCACACTGGTAAATTCTAAAGGCATGAGAGGATGACTTTAAGATAGTTTATTTTACCAAGTTGAGGGTAATTTATAAAACTGTGAAAAGTGTGAAGAAGATTATAATTTGGTAATAATATATATGATTTGAACCATAAAATAACAGAAGAGAGAGAGAGCTTTCCCTGAATGAGGGATACCTGTTGCTAGTCAATTGTACTAATCTTGGATTACTTTTACGGGATAGAAGTAAGTTGAGGTATTATCAAATGTTGTCATTTAAATTTCATTTTTATTATGCTTTAAGTTGGTATTTGAAACTAAATTAATGCAATGAGCTGCAGTAATCAGAGGAAGGCACAATCTAATGCGAAACAGCTATTACCTAGATCATTTATTTAGTAATGAGATCAGGAAGATAGGAGCAATAAAGAAGCAAGGGACAGTCTCAAAAATAAATAAGGGATGGCAATTGGATGATAAATTACCAATATTACCTAAGTGATTGTTTAGGTAGGTGGTAATATTGACACATGGGCAGTGACATGTGTCAAGAGGAGGGATGGATGGTAGAGCAGATTAGACAACACTTTGTCGCATAAAGGATAACTAATTAAAGATGTGTTATCTGTGCTCAAAAGAATCACCAGGGCAGACAAAGGGCACCTCAGGGTGAGTATCCTCCGGCTAAGTACCCTTTCCAGCAATTGGAAATTGATTTTATAGAGTTATCACGGAGTGAAGGGAAGAAATGTAGAGTAACCCCAGATAAAGATGGGTTATCCCCCTTTGAGAAAGTGTTTGGAAGACCTTACAGAATGCCACAGTTGGCAGGACCAGACAGGCAGACATAGAACTAGGGAGCACCCTAGCAGAACACGTGAGAAGGTAGTTTATTAACCACACCTGTATGTCAGAGGTTTTGTGCCCCACAGGTGAACTAAAGGAGAAGGTGTCCCACTCTATATAACCTGGAGACTGGGTGTGGAACCAATCGTTGAGGAAAAAGGATTGAAAGCAGTCACACTGGGAGGGACCATACCAAGTCCTATTGGTAACTGCCTTCGCTATAACAATAGCTGAGAGAGCCACTTGGGTCAACGTTACCCACTGCAAAAAGGTAGGCCCACATACCAACACCGTTGAACACACACAGAGTTAAAGAGAAGAACTGCACCATAAGGGTTCGGGGGTAAACTCTGTTAACAAAGAAACCCTACCCCGACCTTTCATCACTGTGGGGTGTTTATAGAGGTGTGGGTATGGGGAAGTACCAGGCAGGTGAGGCAGGGACAGGATTGGGATGGCGGTTTGTGGGATTTTGGGGGACTCTGAGCTGCATCATCATATTAACCATATTATGGATTAATCCAGGTCAACCTAAACAGAGAAATTATGCACTGATTCGATCTTGTAGAAATACTGAAACGAAGAAAGACTATTGGGGGAATGATTATTTTAATAGTTAAAGTCAGTTTAGGACAAGATTGGGGATTCAAGATACCATTCGACTTCTCCCATGAAGAGATGGGAGGTTTTGGGGGCTTTGGTAAGAAGATGGCGTGTACAAGAAAGTTAGGTCCTAGAAGGTATGGTAAATACATTTGCACTGGGGAACGCTCATGTCCTTGGGCAAGGGTGTTTAAACATACCTGGGGAACATACTATGAGAATGGAATGGACGCAGTACACCGATGGGGAATTAAACAAACCCATGATAAATGTAAAACGGAACTGGTGATAACGGTAAAGTCAATTATGCAAGATGACATAGCAAGGAACTATTGGGCCTGTGTTGATGATTTCGGGGCAGATATATGTTTGAGGTTCATTTTTCAGGAGAGAAATGAATCTTCCACCCCCGAGACAGAACAGCAGGTAGATCTAATGTTATCACCGGAGGTACCAAAAAACTAGTCTAATACCCCTTGGAAGGCCCTCAGAAGGAATCCTAAATAGCACTAAACCACCAAGGGTAGAATATTTCCTCTTGCAGGAAATGAACCAAGGAGAAGTAGAAGGAATTTCAAATGAGAACTTTTGGGTAAGGTGGATGAACTACACAGCTAGGGTGTTGGGTCAAACTAATTGTTATGCCTGTTCAACAGGTAGGCCAACCCTTGTAACTGCACCTATGCCTCAGACCATGTTCTCTTGTGTGATAGATTTGGGATCAAACCAAACCTCACCTAATTGTTCTGATATTAAAAAGGATAATACTAAGGCACCCCAATTCACCATGAACCCCGGAGATTATCAATGTTATAGACACCAAAGTAATGCGAATCACAGATCAAATTGGAGAAGGGTTTACAACAACGTTTTTCTGGTGGGTTACAATTGATAAAAATGTTGACTGGATTAATTACAGTGGGGGAAAAAAGTATTTAGTCAGCCACCAATTGTGCAAGATCTCCCACTTAAAAAGATGAGAGAGGCCTGTAATTTTCATCATAGGTACACGTCAACTATGACAGACAAAATGAGAAAAAAAATCCAGAAAATCACATTGTAGGATTTTTAATGAATTTATTTGCAAATTATAGTGGAAAATAAGTATTTGGTCAATAACAAAAGTTTCTCAATACTTTGTTATATACCCTTTGTTGGCAATGACACAGGTCAAACGTTTTCTGTAAGTCTTCACAAGGTTTTCACACACTGTTGCTGGTATTTTGGCCCATTCCTCCATGCAGATCTCCTCTAGAGCAGTGATGTTTTGGGGCTGTCGCTGGGCAACACAGACTTTCAACTGCCTCCAAAGATTTTCTATGGGGTTGAGATCTGGAGACTGGCTAGGCCACTCCAGGACCTTGAAATGCTTCTTACGAAGCCACTCCTTCGTTGCCCGGGCGGTGTGTTTGGGATCATTGTCATGCTGAAAGACCCAGCCACGTTTCATCTTCAATGCCCTTGCTGATGGAAGGAGGTTTTCACTCAAAATCTCACGATACATGGCCCCATTCATTCTTTCCTTTACACGGATCAGTCGTCCTGGTCCCTTTGCAGAAAAACAGCCCCAAAGCATGATGTTTCCACCCCCATGCTTCACAGTAGGTATGGTGTTCTTTGGATGCAACTGAGCATTCTTTGTCCTCCAAACACGACAAGTTGAGTTTTTACCAAAAAGTTATTTTGGTTTCATCTGACCATATGACATTCTCCCAATCCTCTTCTGGATCATCCAAACGCACTCTAGCAAACTTCAGACGGGCCTGGACATGTACTGGCTTAAGCAGGGGGACACGTCTGGCACTGCAGGATTTGAGTCCCTGGCGGCGTAGTGTGTTACTGATGGTAGGGTTTGTTACTTTGGTCCCAGCTCTCTGCAGGTCATTCACTAGGTTCCCCCGTGTGGTTTGGGGTTTTTTGCTCACCGTTCTTGTGATCATTTTGACCCCACAGGGTGAGATCTTGCGTGGAGCCCCAGATCGAGGGAGATTATCAGTGGTCTTGTATGTCTTCCATTTCCTAATAATTGCTCCCACAGTTGATTTCTTCAAACCAAGCTGCTTACCTATTGCAGATTCAGTCTTCCCAGCCTGGTGCAGGTCTACAATTTTGTTTCTGGTGTCCTTTGACAGCTCTTTGGTCTTGGCCATAGTGGAGTTTGGAGTGTGACTGTTTGAGGTTGTGGACAGGTGTCTTTTTATACTGATAACAAGTTCAAACAGGTGCCATTAATACAGGTAACGAGTGGAGGACAGAGGAGCCTCTTAAAGAAGAAGTTACAGGTCTGTGAGTGCCAGAAATCTTGCTTGTTTGTAGGTGACCAAATACTTATTTTCCACCATAATTTGCAAATAAATTCATTAAAAATCCTACAATGTGATTTTCTAGATTTTTTTTCCTCAATCTGTCTGTCATAGTTGACGTGTACCTATGATGAAAATTACAGGCCTCTCTCATCTTTTTAAGTGGGAGAACTTGCACAATTGGTGGCTGACTAAATACTTTTTTTCCCCACTGTACATCTACAAAGGTTCGTTAATTAGACAGGGGATGCAGTGAAGAGAATCTCAGGCCAACTATCCGCCACCTCACTCATGACCTGCAGAATAGTTTGGTTCTCGAAATGCTTTTAGCAGAGAAGGGCGGATTTGCAAGATGGTGGGAGGTCATTGTTGTATGTTTATCCCCAACAACACAGCCCCAGATGGTACAGTAACTAGAGCTATAGCAGGTCTCACTGCATTACATTTTACATTTTAGTCATTTAGCAGACGCTCTTATCCAGAGCGACTTACAGGAGCAATTAGGGTTAAGTGCCTTGCTCAAGGGCACATCGACAGATTTTTCACCTAGTCGGCTCGGGATTAGAACCAGCGACCTTTCGGTTACTGGCACAACGCTCTTAACCACTAAGCTACCTGCGCGTACATACAGTATAGTAAATAGGCCACTCATTCTTCAAGGCAAGAAGCAGTAGACTATCCCACAGCTTTCTCTAGTGGTGGGCTAAACCGTTTTCTGCTGCTTGGAATCAGTTCCGCTTCTTCTGCCCGCTTCTTCTGCCGTGCACCCATCTCCTCCTGAGGCTCTGGAACACACTGGAACCCAATCAGCATTCCCACGATAGAGAAACTCGCCACAATGAAAGGTGCCATAACGCCAATGGTCAGAGGTGCCGTTTTGTAGATGAAGGCTTCAGACAGGAAGTGTCCCAGAGCCAGTACAAATGTCCAAAGGGTGATGTGATAGAGCGTTTTGTTCTGAATGTCGATGGCGCACATGCAGCGGATAATTGAAGACAACAATGTCCAGATTCCAAATGTTCTTGCTTGGAGGCCATTTACAAAATATGGTGTCCCCGTGTAGAGTTTCTCAGAGAGGAAGCTGTGATCTCTGAAACTCTGGACAGTGTATAAAGTGCATAAAGTAAAGAATGGGCTGAGAACTGGGGGGTGAATACATCAATGACTGGTTGGTTTGATAAAATGTTTGGTAAATGGAAAACTATTGTTGTAACTATTTTAGGCGCGGCAATCGCGTCTATGGGTATGCTTGTTCTTTGTGGATGTTGTCTTATTCCCTGTGTCCGAGGATTGGTGAGCAAGGCGTTGGAGCAGTATCACAGCAGATGGTGAGATACGGCCCAATCCCGGACTCCGACCTAAGGAATGAAGAATATGACCCACCAGGCTTGGTGGAGGACGACGACGATTCAGATAGTGTCACGATCGTCGTATACAGAGGACCAAGGCACAGCGTTATTTGCGAACATGCTTTTATTATTGATACACGAACAAAATAACAAAAACGATACGTGACGTCCAAAGGTGCAAAAACACAAACCTACAACAGGAACAAGATCCCACAAACACTGTGGAAAAACAGACTGTTTAAATATGGTTCCCAATCAGAGACAACCAGCAACAGCTGACACTCGTTGCCTCTGATTGAGAACCACTCTGGCCAACATAGAAACACAATACAAGAACTATACCCTAGAAACACAAAACTAGAACAACATAAAGAACACTCACATCCTGGCTCAACATACAAGCGTCCCCAGAGCCAGGGCGTGACAGTACCCCCCCCCAAAGGCGCGGACTCCGACCGCGCCAACAGAACACCACAGGGGAGGGACCGGGTGGGCACTCCGCCTTGGCGGCGGATCCGTCTCTGGGCATGATCCCCACTCCCTCTCTAACCCCCCACAGTACCCCTGGTCCGGTCTGGCCCTGCTGGCCGGAGCTGGACTGAACACTGGTGGAGCGGATTGCTCTAGCTCCGGCGTGGAGCAGCTGACCGGTACCGGACCAGGCACCGGTGGAACAGGCACGGGCTGTGCCGGACTGATGACGCACACCACTGGCTTGGTGTGGGGAGCAGGAACAGGCCGAGCCGGGCTGGCGACGTGCACCATAGGCTTGGTGCGGGGAGCAGGAGCGGGCCGGACCGGGCTGACGAAGCGCACCACTGACTTGGTGCGGAGAGCAGGAATGGACCGGGCCGGGCTGGCGACGCGCACCACTGACTTGGTGCGGGGAGCAGGAACAGGCCGGGCCGGGCTGGCGACGCTCACCATAGGCTTGGTGCGGGGAGCAGGAACAGGCCGGACCGGGCTGGCGACGCGCACCATAGGCTTGGTGCGGGGAGCAGGAACAGGCCGGACCGGGCTGACGAAGCGCACCATAGGCTTGGTGCGGGGAGCAGGAACAGGCCGGGCCGGGCTGGCGACGCGCACCATAGGCTTGGTGCGGGGAGCAGGAACAGGCCGGGCCGGGCTGGCGACGCGCACCATAGGCTTGGTGCGGGGAGCAGGAACAGGCCGGGCCGGGCTGGCGACGCGCACCATAGGCTTGGTGCGGGGAGCAGGAACAGGCCGGACTGGGCTGGCGACGCGCACCACAGGCTCGGTGCAAGGGACAGGAACAGGCCGGACCGTACTGGGGACACACGCCACTGGCCCTACGCGGGGATCAGGAACGGGCCGGACTGGACTGGAACACACCCCAGTACCTCTCGCCGTGCCTCTACACTTTCCTTCCCCTTTGTGACCAGTGGCCCCCTTAACCTGGCGGCCTCCTCTGCCAACCCGCTGGACCGCTCTATCGCGGCCTCCTGCTGCCCCGTCGTCCACGGCGTGAGCCCCCCCCTAAAAAAATTCTGGGTGTCTCTCCTCTCCGTGGACCAAGCCTCCCTATCTCTCGCCAGACTCTTCCTCCACTGCTCCAAAGTCCAACCTCTCTGCTCTTCACTTGGCTTGACCCAGTCGAGACTCTTCCTCCACTGCTCCCAAGTCCACCCTCTCTGCTCTTCACTAGGCTTGACCCAGTCGAGGTTGCCACGGAGATCCGCTAGCGATTCCCCTGGCGATGGCTCCTGGACACGCTGCTTGGTCCAGTTTTGGTGGGATCTTCTGTCACGATCGTCGTATACAGAGGACCAAGGCGCAGCGTTATTTGCGAACATGCTTTTATTATTGATACACGAACAAAATAACAAAAACGATACGTGACGTCCAAAGGTGCAAAAACACAAACCTACAACAGGAACAAGATCCCACAAACACTGTGGAAAAACAGACGGTTTAAATATGGTTCCCAATCAGAGACAACCAGCAACAGCTGACACTCATTGCCTCTGATTGAGAACCACTCTGGCCAACATAGAAACACAATACAAGAACTATACCCTAGAAACACAAAACTAGAACAACATAAAGAACACTCACACCCTGGCTCAACATACAAGCGTCCCCAGAGCCAGTGCGTGACAGATAGTTTGAGACTGGATGTTTTCCTAGAACTATAAATCTCTAGTTTAAAAGTTATTGTAATGATCTTTTGTGTATTAAAGTCTCGTTTTAAGTATGATGTACTAGTTACCATTGCTAAAAAGTAACGTTACACTTTTAATCATGGGGTAACCCTGATGAACCTGTATTGAATGAGACCATTTTTTATGTTTTTATATGCAAACCAACTTATATGCTTCAATGTGTGTGATTCATTTCTATAACAACATATATTTTGTATGTGTGTCATATTTAGTCAAAGGGTGGATTGATAGATTAATTATTAATGACTAATTATTACACCCCGAAACTGTGTGGAATGTGTTAGAATGTGTGAGTGTAGGACCAGTAAAGACTATGACATTGAGCTACTATTCAGCAATGTGAGTAAGAGTTAGGCCAGACAAAGGACAAGGAGAACTGTCTACAGACAACTGAGAAACCAAGATAAAGAGGCCTCCCAATTTAGGGAGGAGAGAAACTGTTATGGAACATGGTGCAGAATATTGTGAGAACGGCGATAACTGAGGAATGCAGGGAGTAGGCTATGATAAGAAAGTGTGTATGTATGTGTGTGTATGCATGTGTGTGTGTGTGTGTATGCATGTGAGTATATGTGTGTGTGAACTGATGGTCAGGAGAGCAGTTTTAGAGTGGAAAACTACAGCCCGCCTACAGAGGGGAGGGATTTTTTTGTATGACGTATGAGTATAAAAGATGGACTCTGAAATTGTGATGGCAGAATTCTCAATGAATAAAGATCTCTGACTATGCAGATCGGGACTCTGTCCGTTACTTAAATCCCAAAAGACTTACAACCTTTTGGGAGACGCACAGAGACACAGAATAGTTTGATTAATAATTCACTTAACAGTTTTAACAATTGGAGTAATGTCCGTCATGACCTCTCCTCTCCTGTCCCCATGTCTGTCTGTCTGTCTTATGGCTGTTCCTGATACTGCCCCTCTGTAGCTGTGAAGAAGTCCTCCAGAACGCTTCTCAGGTACTCAAAGGTTGGCCGGTTTTCTGGGCTCTCCTTCCAGCACAGGTTCATGATGTTGTACAGACCCTCAGGGCAGTTCTCAGGTAGGGGCATCCGGTAGCCTCTCTCCAGGTTTTGGATCACCTCTGGGTTACTCATTCCTGACAGTGGGAAGAGAGAAGAGATGGGGATGCAGATTTGTTAATAATGTGGCCAATGTGTTGGGGTTTTGTGGGCAACATTTTTGTAGAGAGTATGTGATGTTTATGGACTATATAGGTGCTATGTGGAGAATGTGTGTATGTGTAGTCTACATGCATTGCATATGAAATAGACATGTATAATATTGGATTATTATTGAGGTGCATCAGTGAAATACCTGGATATGGGATACGGCCATACGTCACTATCTCTGTCAAGAGGATCCCAAACGACCACACATCTGACTTGATGGAAAAGGTTCCATAGTTTATAGCTTCAGGTGCTGTCCATTTTATGGGGAATTTGGCACCTGATAAGGAAGAGTGAAATAGGTTTAATTTTGGGTTCATGTTCATTTCAAAAGCACCCAATGGATTCTACATGAACACTTGGTGGGGCTATAGTATAGAGAGAGTGCATGGCTTTGCAGAAAGCACTTAGAACATTCAAGCGCATACATTTTTTCTAGTGTAAAGGAAAGTAATGCTACCCTCTCTGGCTGTGTACTCGTTGTCCTCGATGAGTCTTGCGAGTCCAAAGTCAGCGATCTTACAGATGAGCTCATCAGACACCAGGATGTTTGCGGCTCGCAGGTCCCGATGGATGTAGTTCTTCTCTTCAATGTAGGCCATTCCCTCAGCCACCTGCAGGAGGCAGTACATCATGAGGAATGAATCATACTTGTTTCAAATTTCAAATTGTATTATTCGTATGTATAGGGCACACATGGTATACACTGTCCAATGAAATGCTTACTTCCTTCTGGACAATGCAACAACAATAAGAAATAATAAAAGATAAGAATAGGAACATAAAGTAAATGGCTCAGTAGAATAGAATAACTTTTTTGGCATAGGTATAATACAGGAAGGCACAATTTATGAAGGATACATACTGTGTGTGTTCGTGTGTGTATAAGAAACAGACAGGGCAGAGGTAGAGTCCTGTGACTAGGAGGTTCCCACTTCCCCAGGTCAGATCTCTGCTCCTCACCTCGGAGCTCCACCCAGTTTTCACAGGCAGGTTATGAACCCCTAGCAGCCAGCTCTCTTTCCGGCCCAGCCTAATGGCCCAGCTGTGCTGGCTACATCTCTTTTGTGTGTGTCAATGTGTGTGTGTGTGTGTTTAGGCGGACATTGGTGCATATTTCAGACGTAAGAATCTCACAGATAGGGATCATTGGGCCCCAAGGCCCTTGGCAGAAAACCGAGAGGTGCGTGTGTCGTATGAACTTCATATCATCATTACGCACCACTCTGAAACCAGAGAGCTAAAACATTTTCACTCACAAGCTCTAGGGGTCATGTTGTTTCAGTGTACTTACTCACTATGTGATTACAGCAATGTATGGTGCTGAATGCCATCAGTGTTCTAGCCATTGCTTAGGAACGTTATTTTGCTGTAATACGTTCACAGTGCATCCATAGAGTAGGCTCTTCCTCTGCCACAGGCGGCTTTGAGAGTACTCTGAGCTTGGTTAGTTGAAATCCCTGTAACCCCATTACACATATATGTGGCTCAATTTCCAGAGAGTTATATAATGTAACCATAACATTACATTAGAGTAGCCCAATTAGATAAGATGTTGGTGTAATTAGATGTTCTCCCATCTTTGGCCCGATATTTGGCCCCATCCTTGGCCGTAAACTACTCCTAAGTAAGTTGTTCTTCTAGAACGAGAGACTCAAACAGCAATACAACTGCTTTCTTGATCTTATGAAGCTTGGTGCAAGTGTGATTTAGAGTAGGCTGTAGGTTTGTTTTATTATGGAATATGCATTATGTCTCTCAGGTATCAGGGTATGTGTCACTTTGATTTGTGTTACACATATAGCATTGCACTGTGGTGGGGTGAGCACCTCAGTGGTGTTGACACAGTTAGATTTGTGACAAGGTGTATAGACTTAAGGTGTTATTGTTAGTAAACCTCACACAGGGGTCTCCATTGTTACCGGGAGATTATAGTTAGCCTCACAATAGCAAGAGCTGTTTCCTGTAGATGAGGATCATACAGAGAGAATAGAAAGTGAAAGAGCGAATAGAGGGGAAAGAGTAAGAGAGAATTTGGAGACAGACAATAGTTAAAAGTGTAGAGAGCTATTGGGATTGACGTAAAGAGCAGGGGACTTGCCTGAGAGGCCATATCTATGAGGGTGTTGATGGGTATGTTGGATCCCTCAGACGACTTGAGAAAATCTACCAGAGCGCCTGTAACAAAATGTGATCAAGTTATTAAAATGACATATGTTTTGAGCAGCATTACATCAGATCTCCTTTGTAAACAGATGTTATCAGTTACCAGTCACCAGCTTTTATGCAATGTTGATGGAGGTGGAATTATTTTAAGATACAAATAGTTTTAAGTTAGAAAACTCTATGTTCAGTGAAATGCTTTGTGAGAGATTAATGACACTGCATTTAAAACTACATTTAGATATGTCTCAGACATAAATAGCTGACCTTAGACCCAGAATAGGTTTAAATTAGGAAAATAACATTCTCAGGAAGTGCGTTCACCGTCAGTCAATGTGATGCATGGCCTCTATTCGACAGGCCATGGCTCCTCTGTGTTTGATTAAAACCGAACAAGACCACTGGACCTCAGCCAGCCAAGGCAAGCAGCAGGAAATGCCTTAAGAAAAGAGGAATGACTCTTCCAGGAAAGAAGGGCAACAGGCTCCTGTGCTTTAGTAAAGAAGGACTCCTTTGATGTCTGTGCACCAAATTAACGGTATAATCCAAGGTTGCGAGGGAAGTTAAGCACGCCACGCCTGTTATTTTCCAGTTGTATTGTCTTCAGTGATAAAAACGAGGGACAAATTGAGAGGATGGGAACATCAAGCCTTCCTTTCTAGTGACAACAGAAGCAACAATTGTGTCTGTGCATGTGAATCGCAAACAAAGAGACAGCTCATGTAAAGGCATGTTGGTGCTCTACAGGCCTCTCATAGAGAACAATACAAAGGCCCTCCATTCACTGGCTCGGAGCACTTACATACTGAAGCTGTTGTTGCACCAGTGACAGCGTCTTTTCAATGTGCTTTGTTATTGTCCCTCCTAATTTCAGGTCTTCAAAAAGGCAACAACAACCTTTGAAGGCAATGTGGGATCACATTCAAAAACATGCAGGTGACATAGTAACTGTAGTCAGAGATTCTGACCAAGGCTTTTGGAGAACATACTGGTATCAAAATAAGTTGTTGTATTAAGCAGGCACCCAATGGGGAGCTAGGCCCACCCACTGGGGAGCTAGGCCCAACCACTCAGATTGAGCCCCCAACATTTTTTTATATAAAAAAACAAATACAAAAATTAAAATGTAAGCTCTCTACTTGTCAGTGTTCCAAACAGAACATTATTTGTCTTTTTGCCTAAGCATCCAAACACCATCAGATAGAATTCATAGCAAGCAGTGCACTGGGCTAGTCAGATTTGATTAAATATATCAGAACCAATGATATACAGTTGAAGTCGGAAGTTTACATACACCTTAGCCAAATACATTTAAACTCAGTTTTTCACAATTCCTGACATTTAAACCTAGTAAAAATTCCCTGTCTTAGGTCAGTTGGGATCACCACTTTATTTTAAGAATGTGAAATGTCAGAATAATAGTAGAGAGAATGATTTATTTCAGCTTTTATTTATTTCATCACATTCCCAGTGGGTCAGAAGTTTACATACACTCAATTAGTATTTGGTAGCATTGCCTTTAAATTGTTTAACTTGGGTCAAACGTTTCGGGTAGCCTTCCAGAAGCTTCCCACAATAAGTTGGGTGAATTTTGGCCCATTCTTCCTGACAGAGCTGGTGTAACTGAGTCAGGTTTGTAGGCCTCCTTGCTCGCACACGCTTTTTCAGTTCTGCCCACAGATTTTCTATAGGATTGACGTCAGGGCTTTGTGATGGCCACTCCAATACCTTGACTTTGTTGTCCTTAAGCTATTTTGCCACAACTTTGGAAGTATGCTTGGGGTCATTGTCCATTTGGAAGACCCATTTGCGACCAAGCTTTAACTTCCTGACTGATGTCTTGAGATGTTGCTTCAATATACAGTGGTGAAAAAAAGTAGGTAGATGAACTACACAGCTAGGGTGTTGGGTCAAACTAATTGTTATGCCTGTTCAACAGGTAGGCCAACCCTTGTAACTGCACCTATGCCTCAGACCATGTTCTCTTGTGTGATAGATTTGGGATCAAACCAAACCTCACCTAATTGTTCTGATATTAAAAAGGATAATACTAAGGCACCCCAATTCACCATGAACCCCGGAGATTATCAATGTTATAGACACCAAAGTAATGCGAATCGCAGATCAAATTGGAGAAGGGTTTACAACAACGTTTTTCTGGTGGGTTACAATTGATAAAAATGTTGACTGGATTAATTACAGTGGGGGAAAAAAGCATTTAGTCAGCCACCAATTGTGCAAGTTCTCCCACTTAAAAAGATGAGAGAGGCCTGTAATTTTCATCATAGGTACACGTCAACTATGACAGACAAAATGAGAAAGAAAATCCAGAAAATCACATTGTAGGATTTTTTATGAATTTATTTGCAAATTATGGTGGAAAATAAGTATTTGGTCAATAACAAAAGTTTCTCAATACTTTGTTATATACCCTTTGTTGGCAATGACACAGGTCAAACGTTTTCTGTAAGTCTTCACAAGGTTTTCACACACTGTTGCTGGTATTTTGGCCCATTCCTCCATGCAGATCTCCTCTAGAGCAGTGATGTTTTGGGGCTGTCGCTGGGCAACACGGACTTTCAACTCCCTCCAAAGATTTTCTATGGGGTTGAGATCTGAAGACTGGCTAGGCCACTCCAGGACCTTGAAATGCTTCTTACGAAGCCACTCCTTCGTTGCCCGGGCGGTGTGTTTGGGATCATTGTCATGCTGAAAAACCCAGCCACGTTTCATCTTCAATGCCCTTGCTGATGGAAGGAGGTTTTCACTCAAAATCTCACGATACATGGCCCCATTCATTCTTTCCTTTACACGGATCAGTCGTCCTGGTCCGTTTGCAGAAAAACAGCCCCAAAGCATGATGTTTCCACTCCCATGCTTCACTGTAGGTATGGTGTTCTTTGGATGCAACTCAGCATTCTTTGTCCTCCAAACACGACGAGTTGAGTTTTTACCAAAAAGTTATATTTTGGTTTCATCTGACCATATGACATTCTCCCAATCCTCTTCTGGATCATCCAAATGCACTCTAGCAAACTTCAGACGGGCCTGGACAT
Organism: Coregonus lavaretus; assembly: GCF_964263955.1. Lineage (NCBI taxonomy): Eukaryota > Metazoa > Chordata > Actinopteri > Salmoniformes > Salmonidae > Coregonus > Coregonus lavaretus. The sequence continues at coordinate 17,439,230 of NC_140014.1, forward strand.
GTACTGGCTTAAGCAGGGGGACATGTCTGGCACTGCAGGATTTGAGTCCCTGGCGGCGTAGTGTGTTACTGATGGTAGGCTTTGTTACTTTGGTCCCAGCTCTCTGCAGGTCATTCACTAGGTCCCCCAGTGTGGTTCTGGGATTTTTGCTCACCGTTCTTGTGATCATTTTGACCCCACGGGGTGAGATCTTGCGTGGAGCCCCAGATCGAGGGAGATTATCAGTGGTCTTGTATGTCTTCCATTTCCTAATAATTGCTCCCACAGTTGATTTCTTCAAACCAAGCTGTTTACCTATTGCAGATTCAGTCTTCCCAGCCTGGTGCAGGTCTACAATTTTGTTTCTGGTGTTCTTTGACAGCTCTTTGGTCTTGGCCATAGTGGAGTTTGGAGTGTGACTGTTTGAGGTTGTGGACAGGTGTCTTTTATACTGATAACAAGTTCAAACAGGTGCCATTAATACAGGTAACGAGTGGAGGACAGAGGAGCCTCTTAAAGAAGAAGTTACAGGTCTGTGAGAGCCAGAAACCTTGCTTGTTTGTTATTGACCAAATACTTATTTTCCACCATAATTTGCAAATAAATTCATTAAAAATCCTACGATGTGATTTTCTGGATTTTTTTTCTAATTTTGTCTGTCATAGTTGACGTGTACCTATGATGAAAATTACAGGCCTCTCTCATATTTTTAAGTGGGAGAACTTGCACAATTGGTGGCTGACTAAATACTTTTTTTCCCCACTGTAGCTAGCTAGCTTACTGACATAGCTAGCAAGTTTGCTAGCTCTTCCTTCACTGACATAAAAAGCTTGCTTAGCCTGTTTAAAATGCCCTGAAAATGTAGACATGCAGCCCCACAATTAAGAGGAACTGAATGTAATCAGAAATCAGTCCGTAGATAGATCAGCATGTTTCTTCACGATCGTATCGTTGGGTCAACTGAACACAGCAGCTGACTCGGGAGTTTACTGCAATGACTCATGGCAGAAGAACAGCTGCTTCATAAAAACGCATAATAATGTAAGCATTAGCACTACTAGCTACAGTAGCTTGCTAGCTAGCTTTTGTTGGAAGATACAACATTGCGTGTGGAGCACTAAGTAGGTAGCTGGTTGGTTAGCAGCATCATTTCAGCCAAAGATGATTTCAGTGACTGGCTCAGCAAGCTAGCAAGCTAACATTCATGTTGGACAAATTTATGCTAGCTTTCGTGCCCATCTTCAGAAATACTGGTCATTGAAACACAATAATCCTTAGCTAGATTTAAAAAGGGGCGACTAACACTTCCTCACCAAAAAAAAGGGGCGACTAATACTTCCTCACCAAAAAAACAACATTATTGACATATTTATTGTTTTAGCTTAGATTAATTCAGACAGTTTTGAGGCAGAAATGGGGTTCAGCAGACTATGTCACCTAGGTAATATTTTCTAATGTTATGGCAGCCCATTGTAGCCGGACTACTTTTCATCTATCCCATTAGCCTTTGCAAGATATGTGACAGATCAGTGCAGGCGGAATCAACGCGCTATCTGATGGAAGACAATGTGGATTGCTGATGCTATGTATTGGCCATTGAGAGGCTTTGAAGCCACCATTTGGCCAAATTGGCACTCCCCAGTTGAAATCCTCCATAAGAATGAATGGAATTCTACAGTATTTCAATTAAATGTTTTAAGGACAAAATTACATGTATTTAAGTATTTTTGTTGTTGTATTTGGGACAGTAACATTAGTAATCTAATAAAAAATTATACTTTAAGGAAAATGTTTAATCTTTTTTTAAACATTTTGTTTTATGTTTACCTCACATAATATAATTTAAAAGTATGCATTAAGGTGTCTGTAATATAATAAATGTGGCAAACGATTGTAGACATTAATAAATGCATTTCTATAGCTTCCAAAATATATTTTACAATAGTGGGGGAGTGCCAAGATGGAGGCACGGTGGCTTCAACACAGTGCCCTATATCAGTCATCTAGTCTTTATATAAATTATTGAACAGAACAGATTACCTGGAATTACATTCACTCTCATGGGATGGGTTGCCAAACAGAACTAACTGAAAGCCACACCCCAAATAAGCCACAAATATGACGGCATTGAGGATATGTCACTGTGCTTCTATAGCTATATGCTATGGAGGACTAAAAGTGCCACAATTAAATAAATAAATACACCATTAAATAATTACTTAAATGTGTCATTAATTAATTCAAATTAGAATTAAATACATAAATGTGTAATTAAATGTGTCATTAATTAATTCAAATACCGATTCATTTTATGTAAAATACATATATAATAATTTCACTATTTACATTTACATTTCATGATCCTGCATTGCAGTGATTCATGAATTACTTAAAACTGTCAAACTGACCCATCAAAGTCAGTGGGCGGGGCTAACGCGAATCTAGTCTGATCCATTGCTTTGGTCTGAAGTAGAGTAGGCCAACCTGGATAGAGACAATGGAGGATCTCCGTGAACTTTCCAGGGAGTTGGTTAGAGACATTTTAAACTTAGCAGAGGATGTAGAAGCAGGACCTGCTGACATTATCCGGAATTGATTTGTCTTGGCTTGATGCAGAGGGTAACCAATCAGGCGTTAGGTTCCGCCTACCAACTTTTGATGGGTCAGTTTGACAGTTTTAAGTAATTCAGGAAGCACTCCAACGCAGGACCATGAAATGTAAATGTAAATAGTGAAATTATTATATATGTATTTTACATAAAATGAATCGGTATTTGAATTAATTAATGACACATTTAATAACACATTTATGTATTTAATTCTAATTTGAATTAATTAATGACACATTTAAGTAATTATTTAATGGTGTATTTATTTATTTAATTGTGGCACTTTTAGTCCTCCATAATATGCACCATGCCACTGCTTATTTAATTTCTTTATTTAGCAAACAAGAGAGCTCACAATCCAGTGCCTTTATCAGTAAACACACCTATATTTTAGCTTTAATTAGCTTAGAAAATGTACAATTGTCTCTCAGCCTCATGGCAAAATGTGTAGAATAGCATGAGATTAGCTATAAAACTGCACATTTTTCTCTTTGCCCCATGGCAAAATGTGTAAAATTACAGGAAGTTAGTTGCCCACCAACATTTTTGCAGGTCCACCCACTAACACATTTCTGGCTACGCCACTGGTATTAAGACTTATGTTTTCAATGTCAGCTAGTCTGTGTGCAGTGCAGTGCACCTGTTACCATGGTGACATTTTTATTGGTCTGGCTTCGCTTTGCTACCCTTTTACAGACAGCCTCTCTCTTTCTTGTGTGAAGAGAGAACGAGAGTAGTCACTGGACAGTGGCTGAAAAGCCTAGTCTGACTGGGGGAATAGGGGGGCTGAAGGGGGGGCTGTGTTGCGGTCTGTCTGTGCTGACACTGGAATGGAGCCACGTGCCCATGGGGGTTGACACAGGTCCCATCACTGAACAATGAGATGGTGAATCACCACTCCCCTATTTGACGTCTCTCTTTTCCAGTCAGAACGGACTTCCCTTTGGTGTGTTGACATTAGAGGCACCAGCCGGTACAGGAAAAGAGAGCTAAAGTTCATGTTTGCTGATTTGATTATTTAAGTTTTTTTAGAAAGTGCAGCAGGGTCACCAAAATAGGTTGAAAATAGCCTCTAAGAAGATTGACCACTCTAAAGAAGGAGATATATGGAAAAACAAGGTTAAACTTGTACTGCGTTTCTGAAGATCACATGCTCCATTTAGAATGAGGCTTTCAGTAAATAGCCGTTAAGCCATAACTAGGGGTATTCATCTTTTGCATCTATAACAAAATGCTTTTTGGATCATTTAACATTGTCAGTGGACTGCAGTATGCCTGTGAAAGACTCTTACTCATGAAAGACATTCTGGTAAACACCCAAGCCACTCTTTTGTTACTCTCACTCTTATCAGCATGCAAACCAATAACAGTTTAACATGTTCGATCATGAAAGCCGATGACGATATCCTGGCTGAAAACACTTTGTCTGCTCCAGGTGTTTCTCTAGAATCTCCCTGGATGACTCTGTTTTAGCTGTTCACTCTTTCAGCGCCGGGATTGAGAGTCATCTATGTAAACAGGCACAGACATTGGCATAGGCTTGCTGAGCAGCTCTCATGGAATAGAGTACAATAGAATAGAAGAACAACTGAATCGAATAGGATCAGGGTTATTGACCTTTTGTATAGGGAGTTGGTCTTACCCTGAAAGACGAACATTGACCATTAGCCTAATAACAGTGTAATCCTAGACAGTGACACCCACCGTTCTCCATGAACTCTGTGATGATGTAGATGGGTTCCTGCGTAACCACGGCGAAGAGGCGGACCAGGCGTGGGTGCTGCAGCTCCTTCATCAGGTTGGCCTCGGCCAGGAAGGCAGCCATGGACATGGTGCCCACCTTCAGGTTCTTAATGGCCACCCGCCTGTGGTTGTTGTACAGACCTGCAGCATAGAGGAAGGCCATTGGTGATACAGTAAATATACAGTTTATTACAGTAATATCACAGTGATATTATTCAGTAGTGTAGTATACAATGTGTATGATGGAGTCATTTGAGGACACTCAAGTTTACTATAGGTCACAATTAACCGAGTTATAGCCTATGCTGTAATGGTGAGAATTAACTTTATTATTGAAAGCATTCTTCCCTACTGTTATCTATAACTGAAATAATTTCGGTAAAAGGAATGGTGGTTCGTTTTTAAAAAAATCTGACATGCATGGATACTTTTTTGTTGTCAAACAACAATCACCCCAATGATGTTGGTGTATTCATTCGCTGGGAGAAACAAATGCTGTATGTTGCCAAGATCGCATGCAGGAGGAATTTGTAAATACAAAGTCCCATAGCAGGCTAGTTTTTAATGTTGCATTGTGTTCACACACATGGAGATGGACAATAGGGAAATCTCCCCCTCCACTGGAAAACAAGTGTGAAGAAATCAGATTACATCATCAGATATTCTCACCTTCAAAACACTGGAGTTTCTTTTTTAATGGTTGATTTTAGGGTCACAGTTGGAGGCGATAGCAAATATTGTAATATGAACTAATATAGACATGTGAAGTGCTTCAGAGAGAGCCTCTGGTGTGTGACTAGAACTTCAGCCTAGCTCGCTGGCTCTCTTGCGTAATGCAGCTAATACGTGACATCAATCCCAAAGGGGCCCTACCAGCTCAAACAAGCACTGCAGTGATGGTGGTATTTAGGAAATTACACACAATGCAGAACTAAAGCCTAAACTAAAGCTGTTCTGGCAGACACAGAGAGAGACAGGACCAATTGAGCAACTGGTTGCTTTATATCTAGTGCATCTATGCAAACCAACACACGCATTGGTAATCTGACAATATCAACTACTGTGGTTGTACAGTGCCTTCAGAAAGTATTCACACCCCTTGACTTTTTCAACATTAGCTAACATTTCTTAAAACATGTTTTCACTTTGTCATTATGGGGTATTGTGTGTAGATGGGTGAGAAAACACATATATTTAATCCATTTGGAATTCAGGCTGTAACACAACAAAATGTGGAATAAGTCAAGGGGTATGAATACTTTCTGAAGGCACTCACCCATCCAAACTTCTCCAAACTGCCCGGCCCCGAGCCTGCGCTCCATTTTGAGGGACTCTCGGGGGATCTCCCATTCGTCCTGCCACCAGGGTTTCTGGGGCACGCGGGACTGGCACGGCTTCATCAGCCGGGTGCACAGACCGTCCGCCTCACCTGCAGACACACACAACACAGGCAGGGTCAAAGGTTGAATAACGTCAAGTTATACAGTTTACATTTTGAGAAAGATTTATATGTGCTAAGGTGTATGTGCACTATGGATGGTATGATAATGGTCTTTGGTACCAATGCTATATGTATTGTTTGGCTGATGTATTGTGTTCTGACTGGAGGCATAGCTCCAGGAGTTCAGACAGGATGTGAGTCATAGCATGTACGTGAGTGATGCTGGACCAGCTCTTTCAGGGAGTTGAAGGATATCTTTGCGGTGATGTAGAAACCACCAGTATCCAAGTTCCGGATTCTGTAGTGCTTGACCATGTCTCCCGTGTCAGGATCCAAGTCCCTGACAGATAAGGAGAAGGAGCCTTTGGTGGTCTCACTCTCTCTGACCATGAAGGAGCCCTGTGTATTCCCCGGAGCTAGCAGGAGCCTCATAGCATCGTTTCTGGAGAGGTTCTTGAAAAACCATCTGAAGCACAAAAAAAACAGGTATAGAGCTTCAAACATAACCACATCCCTTTCCCTTACTTGGGGGGTGTTGAGTATGGGGAGATGGTGTTTGTTAATGTATGTGTGTGCTTCCTGCATGACTTAAAGTGAAATGAATTACAGTTTGAATTGAATTCAACTGAATTGACTTACGTCTCCATCTCCATTGAGTTCAGGGGGGCCACAAAGTTGTATGGGATGAAGCCCTTCTGGCCTGTGATGAGCGACTCTGCCATGAACCACTCTGGGTCATCCCTGGACAGCAGACATAACAGCAACACTTACTCACTATCTCATACTTTTCAATAACTGGTAATGTGTCATGCTCCATCAAACAACTACACACTTTTGCACAACTACACAAATATATCACATCCTCTAAAAAGTAAATAGCATCACACATCCCTATTCTTACTTATTGAGGATTTTCAGCTTGTCTCCCTTCTCAAATCCCAGGTCATCGTTGTGGTTGGGTTCATAGCTGTATATGGCAACCACCAGGCTATCTGTACAACCATAACCAGCATGGGTGAGGAAAACATAAACAATAATGATTAGATTTGATCCACCAGAAGAAGGCGCATATTTACCTGCATATTAATGTATAAGAACATACCTGGTAGAGGGGAAGAGGGAGGTGTGAGATGAGAGGGGTAGGGGATCAGTTGATCTGTGTACTGATGAGACCAAAGCAGGGTACAGGTCAGTAAAATAAACTGTGTTTCCAATGGTGAATTCAAAGATTCTCATTCAGTGTACAAACTATGGAAAGTCTGGGGGGTTTACACTATCATGATGGGACATTTGACTTAAGGTAAAAACCATGAATTCCTTGAAGTGTGGAACGAAATCTAGAGAAGATTTTTAAAGACACCCTAGGATTTACTTAATGTTTATTTTGTGCTGACAAACTGGCCATCAACAGCATGGCATTCACATGTGCTATTCTCCTCTATTTCAAATCTACTATAATATCTCCAGTAATTCAGAGGAAGGAAGTGAAACAGAACATTTAGTGAATGTTTACAGTCCCAATTAATTGCACACACAAAAGCCAACTTCCCCCCCAAAAAATTATGTAAATTGCCAATTCCCATTGCCTAGCTACCCAGACTCATTGAGAGAGTTTGATTATGAGCACCGGGGCTATGGCCCGTGACGTGAATGGGCAAAAGCGATGAGGGAGGAGTGCCCTTCTCAAATCTAACAGTAATCTGCGCCGCTCGGTCATGTTGTCAACAAGGCAGCATGATGCATCGTTCAGGCCTCCCGAGTGGCGCAGTGGTCTAAGGCTAGCTGTGCCAGTAGGATCCTGGTTCGAATCCAGGCTCTGTCGTAGCCGGCCGCGACCGGGAGACCATGGGGCAGCGCACAATTGGCCCAGGGTAGGGGAGGGAATGGCCGGAAGGGATGTAGCTCAGTTGGTAGAGCATGGCGTTTGCAACGCCAGGGTTGTGGGTTCGATTCCCACGAGGGGTATGAAAAATAATAACGTATGCATACATCACTTTTATTTTAAGCCGACTTCGCCGTCAGCCAAAACGGGGCACCTGGTTTGCGCCAGTGAGGCAGCCCGGTTCCAGTAGGGCTGGGAATTGCCAGGGACCTCACGATACGATATTATCATGATACTTAGGTGCCATTACAATATGTATTGCGATTCTCATGATTCTATATGTATTGCGATTCGATACTGCGATTTTATTGCGATTTTATGTTCCAAACATATTGCTCACTACAGTGCATTCAGAAAGTATTCACACCCCTTGACTTTTTCCACATTTTGTTGTGTTACAGCCTGAATTTAAAATGGATTAAATTGAGATTTTGTGTCACTGATCTACACACAATACCCCACAATGTCAAAGTGGAATTATGTTTGGAGAAATGTTTACAAATTAATTAAAAATGAAAAGCTGAAATGTCTTGAGTCAAAAAGTATTACACCCCTTTGTTATGGCAAGCCTAAATAAGTTCAGGAGTAATAATTTGCTTAACAAGTCACATAAAAAGTTGCATGGACTCACTCTGTGTACAATACTTTTTGAATGACTACCTTATTTCTGTACCCCATACATACAATTATCTGTAAGGTCCCTCAGTCGAGCAGTGAATTTCAAACACAGATTCAACCACAAAGACCAGGGAGGTTTTCCAATGCCTCACAAAGAAGGGCACCTATTGGTACTGTAGATGGGTAAGAATTTTAAAAGCAGACATTGAATAACCCTTTGAGCATGGTGAAGTTATTAATTACACTTTGGATGGTGTATCAATACACCCAGTCACTGCAAAGATACAGGCGTCCTTCCTAACTCAATACTAGCCTAAATGTACAGAATATTCCAAAATATGCATCCTGTTTGCAATAAGTCACTAAAGTAAAACTGCAAAGAATGTGTAAAGCGTTATGTTTGGAGTAAATCCAAATCACTGAGTACCACTCTTCATATTTTCAAGCATGATGGTGGCTGCATCATGATATGGGGAGGTTTGTCATCGGCAAGGACTAGGGAGTTTTTTTTAGGATGAAAAGAAACTGAATAGAGCTAAGCACAGGCAAAATCCTAGAGGAAAACCTGTTTCAGACACTGGGAGACAAATTCACCTTTCAGCAGGACAATAACCTAAAACAAAAGGCCAAATACGCACTAGTTGCTTATCAAGACGACATTGAATATTCCTGAGTGGCCTAGTCACAGTTTTGACTTAAATCAGCTTGAAAATCTATGGCAAGACTTGAAAATGGCTGTTTAGCAACTTGACAGAGCTTGAATAATTTTTTGTATTGTACATTCCAGGTGTGCAAAGCTCTTAGAGACTTACCCAGAAAGACTCACAGCTGTAATTGCTGCCAAAGGTTATTCTAACTTATTTATTCAGGGGGTTGAATACTTATGTAATCAAGATTATATTAGTGTTTTATTTTTCCTTTATTATTTTTAATTTTACATATGTTCTAATTTTTCTTTCACTTTGACATTACAGAGTATTTTGTGTAAATCGTTGACAAAAATCTGTTTAAATCTTACTTTGTAACACAATTGTTTTGGGAAAAATTCAAGGGGTGTGAATACTTTCAGAAGACACTGTATATGTCTGCTGCAGAGAGACAAGAGAGAGCATGCGGCAGGTAGCCTAGCGGTTAAGGGTGTTGGGCCAGTAACCAAAAGGACGCTGGTTCGAATTTCCGAGCTGACTAGGTGAAAAATCTGTCAATGTCCTTGAGCAAGGCACTTAACCCTAATTGCTCCTGTAAGTCGCTCTGGCTAAAAGCGGCTGCTAAATGACTAAAATGTAAAAATGAGTCTTGATCAGTCAGGGAAATAAAAGTGCTGAAAACATGTTAATTCACTATTTAAAAAGAAGATGGAGAACAAGCTATAGGATGAAAAATACTTTTTTGGCGCAGGTACAGCCAACTAGCGCTAGCTAACACTACCTACAGTAGCAAAAAAACGATACTCTGAGTCAAATATCGATATAATATCATCCAAAAACAATATTGTGATATGTACCCCCCCCCATCACTAGGTTCCAAAACAAATGCAATCAATGCTAACCCGCATTAATAGAACTCCCTCATTGGTCCGGCCAAACGCCACGCCCACGAACGTTTGTTTCTTCTCCGCAATGAGTCTGGATTTGACTCCTTTCCCGATCCGTCTAGAATGCGAACACATTCGGAACCGTCTGATTGGTCCCAGAAACCAATCGGTTGGGCCAGAGCCAGAACACACGTGGGTGAAGCAGTGTTTTTGAAGTACGTAATTGGCTTTGATACTCTGATTGGTTAGAGACGATCTAATTGCTGATGACTTTGTTTTCATCGCAAACGATATTACCACAAACAACTTTCAATGATGGCAGATTCAGACTGAAGTATGTAATGAACGATAGAGCAGCTAAATAATTCAGTGTGAGTCGTCAGGCAACAATTCCCAAGCATTGACTTGCACAACACACTTTTATGTAGACCATGGTTGCATAAGTTATATTCATTGATATGTCAATTAAATGCATATTGGAGATTTTTTTTGTGAGACCATGTAAAAATATCACACCCTCTTCCTCGCATTCCACACTACTTCCCCAGCCACGTCCAGACGCTATGCCACTGTCTACACACACACACACACACACACACACACACACACACACACACACTCTCTCACACACACTCACCGGGTTAGCTGACTGGGGGGAAATCGGGCAGTTGCAGTTGTCACACACTTCGTCTAGGTTCTCTACCCAGTCATCATCATAATCTGAACTACAGTTGCATCCCATTTTACCTGAAACATAGTAGAGTTTACATCAGTTTACATCACTACATAATAGAAGCGATTGATTGACAAAGTATGATTTAAAAAAATGAGTACTTGAGTGAAACAAAATAGTTGCTTAGTGTCTCATACTTAGACTTGGTTCCCAAGAGAGTTGGTGAACTAGATAGCTGTAGCTTATTATGTTACCCTCTTAAAAAGTGAAGAGCTGTTCAACCTCAGATCCCTTGGAAATGTAAACTCAAATCAATCAAATGAACAGTGTACATAAACAAATGAATTAACATTAATAAGCAGAACTTTTTGCCCAGAACATGTATTTTATGTTAACATCCTGTAAACATTTAATATCCCTTGAGTCCCCAGCGCTGGAAAAATAACTCAGGATGTCCTGATATGACTAAATCTTTGAAGTGAGAAAATAAAGTAATAATCTTGGCCAGACAAAAATATGAAATGTGTCAGGATGTAAACCTACATTATTGTTTCTGTGTAGCTTCACATCAATATACCACAACCAGCAGAGTTTAGCAGGATGGCAAAAATCCCCCACCGCAAATTAAAATACAACACATTGGCATGTACGCCTTCATTAAACTGTACATATGCTTTGTCCCATAGTAGTGTGATGAGGATCTGCATGGGACTGAGAACTGATCCATAGAGTGTGCTTGCTGTGATATGACAGACTTAAATCGGTGACAGATACAATGAAGAGAATTGCTTTTGATATAATTAAATGTGACCTTTTTTGTTGAGACACCAAATTACTAGATGTTTCACAAAGTTGCCTACATTTCGTGTTATAATTATTTGACTTCATTTGGGAATTAACCATAGTCCAGATTTTGTGAGAGAAAATGTGATTATATTTCAAATCAAACTAATCCAGTGTTAAACCATGTGTGGCACGCTCTCAGATGGCGCGCTCTACCCCTCAGCAGTACAGTAGGAACCTGTGTTCTCAGGCCCGCTCCATGCTCCAATCCCATTGGTCGGCTCATGTAACAGGGTCAGTGGGCTAGTTGGCCTGTCCCAAGGGCACAAATCTGTGAGAAAATCTGACGGGTCCGGAAAAGCCTGACCCCGTTAGCGACAGTCCGCCCCTACACTGGGACTCTCTGGGACGGGATGGAGGGGGACGAGAGGGGTCGTTTTTTTGGGTGACATCTCTCCTGCCTCTGTCTGACAGGCTCTCAGAGAAAGTTATCTAAACAGTCAATATTTTCCATTGAGTGGATGCCCTCTTGGTTTCATATCTTAATCATATTCAGCTGCTGAGGGGATACCCTCCTCAAGACCCAGTGTGCTGGCTTTGGTTGGTTGGCTGGCTTTATTATCATTATGTTGTGCTGCATTTGTTGAGGCATTGATGTCTCTTTCACATGAAATGCTGTGTGTGGTGTGATCCACCCCGAAGGTCATTATACTGGTTGGAGAAGGGTTACACAGAAGTAGACACTAAACACTCTGCTCTTTAGGGTACCTTTTAGTGGTATGTCTAACCTGTATTAATGCAGTACATCAACAAGATGTCCTTCCATCTGTCAAAATGCTCAGAAAATAGTAGCCCTCTTGAGCGTTGCTGCTTTCGTGAAATCATTCAATTTTCCATATGCATATTAGATACTCTATGGAAGTAATTATGTGCTATACAGATGGATACTAAATCACAAGGTCCTTCTTGGTCACCAGATTCCTACCTGACAAACAAAAACCTTAAACAATTGTTTGTCAATCTGTAATAAAAGCATAATAACCACAATAATTGCAATTACCAAATTTGAATTTTAATCAATTTCCACTTAAATTACCTGTTACCACCTTTTATTTTGTATTGCCTTTTCAGCTAAATGTCATTTTTTTCAGTACATTAAACATCTTCTCAATATTGACTATAGCCTAAACATTTGTGACTGCTCATTTGCTGTAAAACAATATTGTGTACATTGTTGTGCATCCTGATTCAAATTGCGCTCTCAAAGGGAGACCACGCCAATAGGTGCATTATATAGCATATCAGGTTTAAGACCTACCTCGTTAAACTTGCCCAATATACTGCTCTTCAACAGGGTGTTAGCGATTTCACTGGTCTGCAGCCAGAGCAGCTTTATCCATGACTAAGAGACCTAGTCTTCATCAAATATGAATCTTATCAAAAACAGCAACTAGAAATATAACGCTACTTTTGGAGAAAAAATAAGAAACAATTGGATGTTGAGTGAGGTTTTCAGGCCAGGAGTTTTGTATGTGAAGATCTCATCACTTACTCATGCCGTACCTTCAAAACATGCACACACACACACACACACACACACACACACACACACACATTCACACACGCATGCACGTACACACACCTCAGTGGAGAGAAAGCCACCCAAAGGGCTTCCTGTCGTTGAAAGGTTGAGGGTTGTTCTGTGGAGGCTCTGACAGGTGCTACCCATGCAGCTGTGTGTTACACAGGGAACATTGGGCTCCTCTGTAAATGGGTCAGGACAGTACCTCTCTCCTAGTTTGTGAATACAGTGGGGAGAACAAGTATTTGATACACTGCCGATTTTGCAGGTTTTCCTACATACAAAGCATGTAGAGGTCTGTAATTTTTTTATCATAGGTACACTTCAACTGTGAGAGACGGAATCTAAAACAAAAATCCAGAAAATCACATTGTATGATTTTTAAGTAATTCATTTGCATTTTATTGCATGACATAAGTATTTGATCACCTACCAACCAGTAAGAATTCCGTCTCTCACAGACTGTTAGTTTTTATTTAAGAAGCCCTCCTGTTCTCCACTCATTACCTGTATTAACTGCACCTGTTTGAACTTGTTACCTGTATAAAAGACACCTGTCCACACACTCAATCAAACAGACTCCAACCTCTCCACAATGGCCAAGACCAGAGAGCTGTGTAAGGACATCAGGGATAAAATTGTAGACCTGCACAAGGCTGGGATGGGCTACAGGACAATAGGCAAGCAGCTTGGTGAGAAGGCAACAACTGTTGGCGCAATTATTAGAAAATGGAAGAAGTTCAAGATGACGGTCAATCACCCTCGGTCTGGGGCTCCATGCAAGATCTCACCTCGTGGGGCATCAATGATCATGAGGAAGGTGAGGGATCAGCCCAGAACTACACGGCAGGACCTGGTCAATGACCTGAAGAGAGCTGGGACCACAGTCTCAAAGAAAACCATTAGTAACACACTACGCCGTCATGGATTAAAATCCTGCAGCGTACGCAAGGTCCCCCTGCTCAAGCCAGCGCATGTCCAGGCCCGTCTGAAGTTTGCCAATGACCATCTGGATGATCCAGAGGAGGAATGGGAGAAGGTCATGTGGTCTGATGAGACAAAAATAGAGCTTTTTGGTCTAAACTCCACTCGCCGTGTTTGGAGGAAGAAGAAGGATGAGTACAACCCCAAGAACACCATCCCAACCGTGAAGCATGGAGGTGGAAACATAATTCTTTGGGGATGCTTTTCTGCAAAGGGGACAGGACGACTGCACCGTATTGAGGGGAGGATGGATGGGGCCATGTATCGCGAGATCTTGGCCAACAACCTCCTTCCCTCAGTAAGAGCTTTGAAGATGGGTCGTGGCTGGGTCTTCCAGCATGACAACGACCCGAAACACACAGCCAGGGCAACTAAGGAGTGGCTCCGTAAGAAGCATCTCAAGGTCCTGGAGTGGCCTAGCCAGTCTCCAGACTTGAACCCAATAGAAAATCTTTGGCGGGAGCTGAAAGTCCGTATTGCCCAGCGACAGCCCCGAAACCTGAAGGAAGGATCTGGAGAAGGTCTGTATGGAGGAGTGGGCCAAAATCCCTGCTGCAGTGTGTGCAAACCTGGTCAAGACCTACAGGAAACGTATGATCTCTGTAATTGCAAACAAAGGTTTCTGTACCAAATATTAAGTTCTGCTTTTCTGATGTATCAAATACTTATGTCATGCAATAAAATGCAAATTAATTACTTAAAAATCATACAATGTGGTTTTCTGGATTTTTGTTTTAGATTCCGTCTCTCACAGTTGAAGTGTACCTATGATAACAATTACAGACCTCTACATGCTTTGTATGTAGGAAAACCTGCAAAATCGGCAGTGTATCAAATGCTTGTTCTCCCCACTGTACGTGTGAATGTTCCATCAGTCACAATTGGGTAGGATTAGTGAAGTAGAGTCTCAGGCAGTTGATAGCCTCCATTTTGATTCAGATCTTCTGTGTATCGCAATGAGACCGTGATTATGCGGAAACCTGTGTCATCGACATTTAGTTGTATTTGCCAAATGAGTCATTGCCCCCACCCACCCAAATGACTATGCAGAAAAGTGCTGTCATGTTCATTTTTAAATGGAGAGTGATTCCCTGGGAGTTAAAATACATTTTACTTTATTCTAAATGTCCTCTGAGAGCACAAAAGCTATTCAACCCATCAATTGTTTGGTTGTTTGTTTAGTCTCAGGAAATGAACAATGACACTCGAGGCCATTTTGTTTATTTTATAGTCACATCACATTTTCTGTGCTCTGGTCTGGGATTACAGATGTTATTTCATGTTATTTTGGTCAATGGTGTGGTTTATCACTGCTCTACAGACAGTCAGTGGTTGATTGGTTTACTTGGTCACAAAATCATCTGAAAACGGCTTTGATTTTCACCATTCATTTCTTGGTTGATATGCTTAAAAGTGCTGCAAATTCACACAAACATCCACACACCTACGCAAACCCTCAGATGATCTCCCATAAATCATTATTTACACAACATCTCTGTGATGGGCACGACTGTGGGCCGTGGAGGACCACAGCACGACCCTGTTCCACTGTCAAATGACAGAAGGTGTAGAAGCATGAGATGAATATGAAGCTCCAGTCACGTACCCTCTCTGGCAGGGAGTGTTGTCAAGGCTGCGGACTACATAGCTCTTTGCTGCGGTGGCAGGCTGCAGCTCTAGACTCTATAGTATGTACTGACAGGAAGTCAGCCCAAACATGTACAGGAAGTGCACTGAAGTAGTTGCAAGTGTGACTGCCACAGGAAAGATTAATGCACATACTAAACCACTCAAATTAAGGAAACAACGTTTTGTAGTTTTACTTTCAAGTTCTAACATGACAATGTGGCTGGCCTCTTTTTTGTTTGCCGGTTTAACAAAGAGAGAGACAGATTTGTGCTCATGGGTCTGTCTATAAATATTGGGGCCAATGTGTGACATTGGGATCAACATTTCAAAATGGTTTGAAGCAAAAATAAAAACGATTTTCATGCTGCTCCACATTTGTGTTTAGGGGAATAAAAGTGAATGCATGCAAATTGGCCCATAACTCCACCTATACAACAACAGAGGCCTATGACTATACATCCTTTAAGCGGGGTTCATAAAGACATTGGCAAGTCAAATTCAAGGACTTTCAGGGACTTCTTCAAGCACTTCATTGTAATTTTCAAGGACCTCAATGTTATACAATTGTATCATTTATATAATTGTACATATAGGGCCTATTATAAACTGGGTGGATCGAGCCCTGAATGCTGATTGGCTGACAGCCATGGTATATCAGACCCTATACCACGGGTATGACAAAACATGTATTTTTACTGCTTTAATTACGTTGGTAACCAGTTTAAAATAGCAATAAGGCACCTCGGGGGTTTGTGGTATATGGCCAATATACCACAGCTAAGGGCTGTATCCAGGCATGCATGCCTGTGCATAAGAACAGCCCTTAGCCATGGTAAGTTGGCCATATACCACACCCTCTTGGGCCTTATTGCTTAAATATAGACCCCCCCCCCCCCAAAGCATGCAAAAAGTTTCAAGAAAGTAGGCCATTACCACATTAATAATAATACAAATGTAGGCCTTGCCAATGCATTGATATTAAAATTATTATTACATTTACATTTACATTTTAGCCATTACATTCTAAAATATGTGACAATAATGTGGACATTGCCTGACTAAATAGATTGGATGCATACATGGCGATTTTCCTGTTGCCTACGTGGCCGACGCAGGGACACATATTTAAAGTATTAATCTCACCATTTGAATCTCACCATCGCTGTTTTTATAATGAGAAAGTGAACAAAAAACAGGTTCGTTTTTTAATGGAAGGATTTGTATGGAAAGCCAAATTGAAGCCAACAGATGTTGTCTTCCTCATAATAACCGTACATGGTTTTACCTCAACAGAGTAGCGCAACACCCTTCAACTGAAGCGGCGGGAAACAAACGAAAGTATCGACATCTCTCACAAAAACATATCAAAAATGTAATCACGGATAATTATAAGGGAGTGGGAGACTTATAAATTGGCTACAATAATTACAATGACTTCTCAAGCAGCAAATGTAAGAAGGTATGCCTAATCCAGTAGTCTAATTTGTTGTCATTATATCCAGAATAATTAATAGGAATAGCATTGGGTGTTGCGCAATAGTCTATCCTACACGATTGTGCACAGTAGACTCTGTGTCCAATCCAAGGCATGAAAACATGAACTAATTTCCTTGTAATTGTACTCCTGAGTGGCGCAGTGGTCTAAGGCACTGCATCGCAGTGCTAACTGTGCCACTAGAGATCCTGGTTAGAATCCAGGCTCTGTCGCAGCCGGCCGCGACCGGGAGACTCATGGGCGGCGCACAATTGGCCCAGCGTCGTCCAGGGTAGGGGAGGGAATAGCCGGCAGGGATGTAGCTCAGTTGATAGAGCATGGTGTTTGCAACGCCAGGGTTGTGGGTTTGATTCCCACGGGGGGCCAGTATAAAAAAAAATATGTATTCACTAACTGTAAGTCGCTCTGGATAAGAGCGTCTGCTAAATGACTAAAATGTAAATGTTAATAATGCTTTCTCTGTTAAATCTAATGAGGCCCTGTTCTAAATCAAGCAGCTGATCAACATCAATTTGCTAGGGATATTAGATCCAATGTGGATCCAGGCACAACTGTCTACACCAGTGTAACGAATGAGACACCAAAATATTCTTCACATTCCTCGTGAACATATTTTTTCCAGCACTTGGGCTATCACACCAGCTGTTTGTCACTTGACTGTCATTCGGAAAATTCCTTCCTAGATCAGATGATGTGTGGAAATATCACAGTTTAACTAATCAGATGGACACCAAATGTGCATTCAATAAGTATTATGCATACATAGCCACGGACGGAAGGTAGGGGTGCTGAGGGTGCTACAGCACCCCCTGAAAAATCAGAATATTAAAAAATATATATATTATAATGTAAAAACATATATAAATTATATCACAAAAGTAGTGCACTGGGCCTTTACTAGTCCTGTATTAGCCGGACCGATATAGCCGTCTGTAGCGAAGGCAAAACATTTCTGAGATCTCTATACAAAAAACTGTTCAACAGCTAGATCCAGGATTCTTACAGGGTTCAAATTCAATGTGTAATTTAACTGATTAATGCTTCATATCTGATATAACGACAATTTACACTGCCATAATTGCAAGGACAAAAAAGTAATGTTTTATGTCACACGATTTTGGACAAATCCTTCAAGACATGATAAAGGGTTAAACATAGGTTTTAGATCAACTCATGAACTTGATTGAATATAGTTATGATCCCCCTATATTTTCATGTAATGACATGAAAAAAATTGGCAGATTATTATCAGTGACTTATCAACAGCTGTAACAAGTTGTCCAGTGTAGGAAATCCTCACTGGTACCCTAGTTTATAGAAAGACCCTCATACAGACACATCATGTACGTTTTCAGTTAAGATGATTCCAAGATGGCGTAGCAGTGCGGTCATGTTCTTTTTCGGTGTCCTTGTGTAAATAGCCAGTTTTTTGGGGGGGTCTATTTTGTATATATTTCTCAATTTTTACTTTTCATTCTTTAACTAAATATACTTTCTAATAATATTCTATTATTTCTTTATAATTTTTATCAAGAACCTTAAGCTGAAACTAGTCTAGCTGCAACCGAATGGCTACTTGCTATTAGCCACCATTAGCGTCTTCACCATTGTCCGTGGCCTGCACTACCCACCAGCCAGCTCTAGCTCTAGCCTGGACAATTTTTCGGCCAGTCTGCACAGCGTGCTATCGACCCAGAGCATATCGGATTTTCTGCCGGAATCACTGGACCCTAGCGCCGGATCATCGCAACCAGCTAGCTGCAACCAAATGGCTGTTGTCGTTGGCTAATTACCATTGCCCCTTAGCAAGCATCAGTTAGCCTTGAGCTAGCCTCAAGCCAGGCCCATCTCCCGGCTATCTACCTCTCTGTCAACCGGACGGGACCTCCTAGTGTTGACACGGAGCCCCGCCGATCCAACACGACTGGTTTTCCGACGAAATCGTCTGATGTGGTTTCAACAGGCTTCCCGTTACGACATCGACCACGAAGATCCATCTGCTAGCCCCGGCCCGTTAGCACACGCAAACCGGGCCTCTTGCTCGCCAGTGCTGTAGCAGCCCCTGAACTACCTCCAAACTCTCCTATTGCTGTTCACCGGACCTTATGATAACTCAGCTATACAGCTGATGCCTGCTGGACTGTTCCTTTATACGGTACCGCATCCTGTTTATGTTTAGCCTCAGCCCAAACTTTGTCGCCATTACCAGCTGTTGTCTTAGCTCTCTCGAATAACACCTGTGATTGCTTTATGCCTCTCTCCCATGTCAATATGCCTTGCTTATTGCTGTTTCGGTTATTTCTTATTGTACTATTTCACTGTAGAGCCCCCAGCCCAGCTCAACCTGCCTTAGACAGCTCCTTTATCCCACCCCCCATACACGTGGAGACCGATTCAATCGGTGCCTCCAGTGATGCTATCTCTTTCATCGTTACCCAACGCTTAGGTTTACCTCCACTGTACTCATATCCTTCCATATCCTTGTCTGTACATAATGCCCTGAATCTATTCTACAACGCCCGGAAATCTGCCCCTTTTTTTCTCTGTACCCAACGCACTAGAAGACCAGTTCATAAAGCCTTTAGCCGTATCCTTATTCTACTCCTCCTCTGTTCCTCTGGTGATGTAGAGGTTAACCCAGGCCCTGTAGCCCCCAGTATCACTCCTACTCCCCAGGCGTTATCATTTGTTGACTTCTGTAACAGTAAAAGCCTTGGTTTCTTGCACGTTAACATCCGAAGCCTCCTCCCTAAGTTTGAGTTATTCACTGCGTTAGCACACTCCGCCAACCCTGATGTTCTAGCAGTGTCTGAATCCTGGCTTAGGAAGGCCACCAAAAATTCAGAAATGTCCATCCCCAACTACAACATTTTCCGTCTCGATAGAACTGCCAAAGGGGGTGGGGTTGCAATCTACTGTAGAGATAGCCTGCAGAGCTCTATCATACTATCCAGGTCTGTGCCCAAACAGTTTGAGCTTCTACTTCTAAAAATCCACCTTTCCAGAAATAAGTCTCTCACTGTTGCCACTTGCTACAGACCCCCTCAGCCCCGAGCTGTGCCCTGGACACCATATGTGAATTGATTGCCCCCCATCTATCCTCAGAGTTCGTGCTGCTTGGTGACCTAAACTGGGATATGCTTAACACCCCGGCCAACCTACAATCTAAACTAGATGCCCTCAATCTCACACAAATTATCAACGAACCTACCAGGTACAACTCAAATCTGTAAACATGGGCACCCTCATAGATATCATCCTGACAAATTTACCCTCTAAATACACCTCCGCTGTCTTCAACCAGGATCTCAGCGATCACTGCCTTATTGCCTGCGTCCGTAATGGGTCCGCGGTCAAACGAACACCCCTCATCACTGTCAAACGCTCCCTCAAACACTTTAGCGAGCAGGCCTTCCTAATTGATCCTGGATGGATATTGACCTCATTCCATCAATAGAGGATGCCTGGTTGTTCTTTAAAAGTGCTTTCCTCTCAATCTGAAATAAGCATGCCCCATTCAAAAAATTCAGAACTAAGAACAGATATAGCCCCTGGTTCTCCTCAGACTTGACTGCCCTTGACCAGCACAAAAACATATTGTGGTGTACTGCATTAGCATCGAACAGCCCCCGCGATATGCAACTTTTTAGGGAAGTCAGGAACCAATATACACAATCAGTTAGGAAAGCAAAGGCTAGCTTTTTCAAACAGAAATTTGCATCCTGTAGCACTAACTCCAAAACGTTTTGGGACACTGTAAAGTTCATGGAGAATAAGAGCACTTCCTCCCAACTGCCCACTGCACTGAGGCTAGGAAACACTGTCACCACCGATAAATCGACAATAATCGAGAATTTCAACAAGCATTTTGCTACGGCTGGCCATGCTTTCCACCTGGCTACCACTACCCCGGCCACCAGCTCTGCACCCTCCACTGCAACTTGCCCATGCCCCCCCCCCCCCCCCCCCCCGCTTCTACCTTCTCCGCTATGCAATCCGGTTTCCGAGCTGGTCATGGGTGCACCTCAGCCATGCTCAAGGTCCTAAATGATATTATAACCGCGATCGATAAAAGACAGTACTGCGCAGCCGTCTTCATCGACCTGGCCAAGGCTTTCGACTCTGTCAACATTCTTATTGGCAGATTAAATAGCCTTGGTTTCTCAAATGACTGCCTCGCCTGGTTCACCAACTACTTTTCAGATAGAGTTCAATGTGTCAAATCGGACGGCCTGTTGTCTGGACCTCTGGCAGTCTCTATGGGGGTGCCACAGGGTTCAATTCTCGGGCCGACTCTATTCTCTGTGTATATCAATGATGTTGCTCTTGCTGCTGGTGACGCTCAGATCCACCTCTATGTGGACGACACCATTTTGTATACATCTGGCCCTTCATTGGACACTGTGTTAACAAACCTCCAAACGAGCTTCAACGCAATAAAACACTCCTTCCGTAGCCTCCAACTGCTCTTAAACACTAGTAAAACTAAATGCATGCTCTTCAACCGAACGCTGCTTGCACCCGCCCACCCGACTAGAATCACTACTCTTGGCGGGTCTGACCTAGAGTATGTGGACAACTACAAATACCTAGGTGTCTGGTTAGACTGTAAACTCTCCTTCCAGACTCACATTAAGCATCTCCAATCAAAAGTTAGATCTAGAATCGGCTTCTTATTTCGCAACAAAGCCTCCTTCACTCATGCTGCCAAACATGCCCTCGTAAAACTGACTATCCTACCGATCCTTGACTTCGGCGATGTAATTTACAAAATAGCCTCCAACACTCTACTCAGCAAATTGGATGTAGTCTATCACAGTGCCATCCGTTTTGTCACCAAAGCCCCATATACTACCAACCATTGTGACCTGTACGCTCTTGTTGGCTGGCCCTCACTATATATTCGTCGCCAAACCCACTGGCTCCAGGTCATGTATAAATCACTGCTAGGCAAATCCCTGTCTTATTTTAGCTCACTGGTCACCATAGCAACACCCACCCGTAATCTGCGCTCCAGCAGGTATATCTCACTGGTCATCCCCAAAGCCAACACCTCCTTTGGCCGCCATTCCTTCCAGTTCTCTGCTGCCAATGACTGGAACGAACTGCAAAAATCTCTGAAGCTGGAGACTCTTAACTTTAGGCGTCAGTTGTCAGAGCAGCTTACCGATCACTGCACCTGTACACAACCCATCTGTAATTAGCCCATCCAACTACCTCATCCCCATATTGTTATTTATTTTGCTAATTTGCACCCCAGTATCTCTATTTGCACATCATCTTTTGCACATCTATCATTCCAGTGTTAATACTAAATTGTAACTATTTTGCACTATGGCCTATTTATTGCCTTACCTCCATAACTTACTACATTCGCACACACTGTATATATATTTTCTGTTGTATTTTTGACTTTATGTTTTGTTTACCCCATATGTAACTCTGTGTTGTTGTTTTTATCGCACTGCTTTGCTTTATCTTGGCCAGGTCGCAGTTGTAAATGAGAACTTGTTCTCAACTGGCTTACCTGGTTAAATAAAGGTGAAAAAAAAAAAAAGAGTAGGAGTCATTGATTCAGTGTAAACATGTTTAATCAGGTTTACGTGGAGACAAGTAACATGCATGCAGTAGCCCCGAGGCGCAGAAATGTCAGCCCACAGAGAGAAGCAGGAGATTGAACTTCACTCAACTTTCTAGAGCAGTGTACATCATCTGGTTAATCGTGATCGACTGGTCGATCTCTAAGGCATTCCTAGTTGATCGCCAAACATTTCTGTAGAAAGCCCAACGATAAAGCCTTGTGTTCCTATTTTATAAATGTTTTGTCTAGGGCTGTTGGCGTTAGGTGCACCAGATTCAGCTGTCCTGCACGCCAGGTAGGCGAACTGTTGCAATTTTTAACCATTTGATGTGTCTGAAGGCACAAACTCTGCCTTCCCGGCCGGCCCAGAGAGCAAATCAAGTGCACTATACGCCTACCGCTGGCCAATCGGGTGGCTCAGATGACCGTGTCTGCAGTAACGTAGCAGGCATAAAATAAATCTACAGCAAAGTTGATACTGTGAGATTTCAAAACGTTTCAAATAGGGCTGTCAAACGATTAAAATAATTAAATGGCATTAAATTCTGTAGTTAATCGCAAAAGATGTATTTTCTCAAAAGATTTGTCCATATTTAAAAAAGCAGTGTATTGAGTTATAGGCATGTAGGGCCTGAAAAACAAAACATATTCTGTATCAGAATGTTTTTAATGGCATATTCACCATAGACAATTTAAGCAATCCAAAAGTCCTGTAACTTACTAATGCTCCCAGTAGGCCAGGTAATGCTCCCTCATAAATTCTCACACACCCACACACACACACAGTTAAAGCTTCAGACATTCCAAATGATTGTCCTCCCAATTACCGATTGGAGAGTTGTCTATAAGAAAACAATAACTGGCTTTATGGATACAAAGAGCATAAACCTGTCCAACAATGTCATGAATTCCACAGAACATAAACCTCTGACCATACACTTCAGTCCTCCTCCTATTTATTTTCACTGAGTCAGTTGCAAAGACAGACAAGCCTGTTGACATTTTCAGATGATAAAGCTGCTCTCTTCTTTTGTACGATATGCACAGAGAGTGAAAACAACCTCTCACAAGGTACTGATGTGGCAGGCGTTGCCAGGTAACTTCGTGCAATGCAGGCCAGCCCGGTGTGTGCCCCTGCATGCTGTGACCACCACTGTAGTGGACAGTCCTCCATGTTGATGCTGGGCTCTGCATTGTAACGCTCCACACATTTCTCAATGAACTCCTCTTCATCAGAGTCAGACTCAAAAGAACTCAACAAGAGGGCAGCTTTCTTCTTTGGTGGCTCTGACTCTGTTGCTTTATCAGGTTGCTGTGCAGGCCTCTCTTCCTTCAGCAAGTTGCTGACCAAAGCCCTCTCAGGTCTGGGAAGGCACTTCAGGTCCTTAAACCTTGGGTCGAGTGCTGTGGCGATCTTCAGCCATGTGAGGTTGTTTTTTTCCTTGCGTTTCTCCAGGTCTGTTGTGAATGTCAGCTTGAATCTTACCATGTAGGCAGGGTCATCATCTGAGCTCTCCATCCCCCGAAGGAGATTACACAAAGCAGGCAACACCACTGAGCAGGAAATGTACTTCTCTCCTCCCAGAGGTTCAGTCAAGTACCTGCAGTGAAAGATAATTCAAAATCGGTTCAGTCAATCGTGAGAGACTTGTTATACACAGTCTCTCTCTCTCTCTCTCTCTCTCTCTCTCTCTCTCTCTCTCTCTCTCTCTCTCTCTCTCTCTCTCTCTCTCTCTCTCTCTCACACACACACACACACTTTACACTCTCTCTCACAGACACTCTCTTTCTCCCACACACTTTACACACCAAATCTTATTATAACACTAATAGTGATATGAACAATATTACCTGCAGTTCCTCCAACTATTACCTGCAGTTCCTACAACAGAGCATCTCTCAGTGGTTGTTGGTTTCTGTGGACACACTTTACCATTTCCAGAGTGTAATTCCATCTTGTTGTGACATCTTGTGCGAGTGACTCCTTCTTTAGCCATTTGCAACTTGCTGTTGTCCTAGCTCTGCAGCGTTTGGTGGGCTGTCTTTGAAATGGGCAAAATAAATCTACGTTTGGCAAGGGCATTGTCGAACCCGCTGTTCTGTAGGGAAACTGTGATGGACCTTTGGAGACTGTGCTCGGTGCAGGGCAGGTGTTCAAAAGGCAGATGTCTCGCAGCTGCAATCATGTTCCGTGTACTGTCTGTGCAAACTGTGGTAACTTTGTTTTCAATGTTCCACTGCTTTGCTAGATCCATGAAATGCCCGACGCACGTTTCAGCATAGTGCCTCTCTTCTGTCTTCATTACGGCCAGAACGTGTGAATGCAGTTTCCAGTTTTCATCGATCGGTAGTTGTGGTTACTGACCGAAGTCCAGAGCTGTGTTCGAATACCCATACTACATACTTAATGAGTATATACTACATACTATTAGTTCATTTTAGTATACTGTAAACGAACGGTATCGTTGAGCATACTAGAGCATTGCCTGTCTACCGGAAGTTGATGCTGTTGCTATACAACCTCTTGCTAGCTTGTTAGCATAACACATGACTAGCTAAACATTTAACGATTTTGGGTGTGTTCGTAAATACAATCTGCAGTGCCAGAGTGCGCTCTGGGCGTTCGTAAATTCAGAATATATGCTCCCCTTATTTATCCTACGGTTCTGACTTGGTGTACAGGGAGAATATTGTAAGAATGGCCCATGTTCTGAATTCTGTCGCTGTACATTTCAAAAGTGCTGAACAAATAGTTCTATTGACTACGTCCATCCTAGCTCACTCGTTAATGTCTTAATCAAAATTACTGATTGCCTCTTATCCGCTCGTCGTCCCCTTATGCCATAGTTTGTACATCTCCATTGTCAGGTCCTGTGTAGCTCAGTTGGTAGAGCATGGTGTTTGCAATGTCAGGGTTGTGGGTTTGATTCCCACGGGGGTCTAGTATGAAAATATATGCACTCACTAACTATAAGTCGCTCTGGATAAGAGCGTCTACTAAAATGTAAATGTCAGTAGAACCCACATTTGTTTAAGCAAGTCAGCCATATTAGCTATGTTTTTTTTAAAGGCAGTAAATGAGGATGAATGAACTGTTTCGCTGATAGCCAGGTGTAGCAGTGGCTGAAAAGAAAGCTCTACTGTTGGGACAACTTTGTGTAGGCCCTAACAGTTTGTGGGCACCGTTTGTCACCGTTATAGTGCAATTAATGTATTGTTTAGTGTTGTGTTGTGTAGTGGCTTTGCTGGCATGCATCTAAAACACATTTTTGGAGTTTGCCACACCAAGATTAGCATTCTAAAATCGCCACTGTATGGATGGTTCTGGGGGTCAAACTACGAAAATGCGTTAATGGCTTCAATTTTTTTACGCGTTAACTTTGACAGCCCTAGTTTAAAACCATGACAAGAGAGAGACTGTCAACGAATACAGCAAAGAGATGCTGTTTTTATGAGTGAGTTAATGTTTAAGTTCTCACTCAGCACTGTCAACACTTTGTATTCAACACTTGTATAAGCCATAAAATGTACGTTCTTCCTATTTCCACTCAGCGCTACAACAAGCACTGCAGCAGTAATGAATGAGTAGGAAAGTGTATCTATAGGCTTGCGTTGTTGTTATTATTAGCAGCTTGTGTCTTTTTTAATATTGAGGAATATTTAACTTTCTCTGTTCATAGGAGTAACAACATGAATTTGTACATGAGGCAGAAATAATGCGGTGTCCTTTTTTGGTCAGTGTCAGCAGAGGAAAGGGAGAGCGGAGGGATGTTGAGAGCCAGACCCTTAGTCTGCTGCTCTCTCCCTCCACTGACTCACCATGAGATGCAGGCACCATCAGCCCAGTAAAATAAAAATAAAAAGCAAATTATTTGAATGTATGCTCACTCAGCTGTGCTTCACAAGTAATACAAGAACGGATCTATTACCGGTGTCATCATATAGCCTACCTCAAATTTTGAAATATAATTTTAAATGGCCCGAAAAACTATTCAAGGGCAATTCAAGCAAAGCCAAAATACGGTGGTAATGTATTGGGCCTATAGCTTACTGCACAAACCTCATTGCTACAGTACTGTTTTCAATTGGTTAATGTTGCATAGGCTTATGTTTTTTTAATCTTTTTTTTTCTGAGCGGTAAATCTTGTCTTGCATTTTGACTCAGTGATCTTGACTGGGGATCACTGTTCTAGAGTTTTCCCTGTTAACACTATCAACGTTTCCCTTTACTGTGGCAATTGTGACAAGCAATATTAGCCACGTTCAATGCAACATACCGAAACAAATCAAACTATGCAACAGATTTTGTTATAGGCACAACGCATCGGAGTAGGATTCTACTGCATTGACACACACTACTCAGCCCGTACTCTACACAAACCGATGAAGCATAAACAATCAGAGCTGCAGTAGGCCTATATGCAAATAGACCATTACCATATATGGATCTGTGCCATTTACTTTGAACTGGACTGTGTTTACAGCATTAGCGGTCGTGAGTAGATGTGCTTGTTTTGAGATCAAAGCGAGAGCTGCATGTAGCCACATGTGCACATTTTGTTCATATCCTTTGCTAGTTAATGAGTTATTAGCCCAGTTATAGATCATTTGTAGTCAGCAATAAGGGAGTGATTGCTTCCTACAAGAGCACAAAACGTACACATTTCTAGACATCTTTGAAAAGCCAGTCAGTTAAAGAGCTTTTTTCTTTTTCTTAAAGGGGCAGTGTTGTATTTTGAGACAGGCTTAAATAAGCTAAGCTAACCTAACCAGCAGACCTGAAATTTGCTCAATGCCGAATTTTTTTTGAGGGAACATTGATTTGTGCCACAAACATAATCCAATACCTGCAGGTAGTCAGAGGTTTTATTGAATTTCTTTTGAAGTGCATTTTCAGTGAACTGATGAACCCTTACTCAGAACTCTGAGGGAACCTCTCTAGGAGAAGAATGTGCCACGAATTACTATATTGATGACACCACTATCCCCATATCAATATGCTACTGCAGGCACAGAACATAATTTATTGTAAGGGCCTCATCGTGGTGAAATCATTTAAAGGCTTAAACCTCATGACATTCACAATGACTGCAGCTATATTGAGTGAAACCCATTGACAGAAAATTCAAAGCTGTTCACCAATTAGCATCTGCCTGATTAAGTCACATAAGGGGTATTCCTACTCCCTCTTCTGCTACGTATTTTTGTCACCTATCCCTAATGTGAGTTTGAAATCACATCTCTTACGTAGGCTCACTGAGATAACTATCTATGTCAAATACATTTTCCAACCCTGTCACTTTAGTGCTGTTCACTATGATGCAGGTGTTGTCTGGCTGCGGATGAGTGCATGAGTTTACCGGTAGTCTCAAAACCAAACAATGCATTGTGCTCTGTTTTTTTGTTCCCATAAGTTTCACGGTGTTCATTTGTTTTTCTATGTCTCATTCTGCTTTCGTAAATCATAGAGGTGGTAGGCTACTGTCACCATATCTTGGTTTTACTTCCTGTTTTTAAAATACTGAAATGTACAGTATGTATCATTTTGGAATGTCTGGTTAAAATGGCAATGTTAAATAGTCTGTTATTTATCAGTAAGACCAGCAGGCTGGCCTAGTTTGCAATATGAAACTTCACATTGAGTTGTGTGGTGTTTGCATTTTATTGCATGCAATCATCACATGTAGATAATGCTGCAAACATAATTTATTTAAGGGGATCAAGTCAGTAAACATAATATTTCACCAGCTGCACTGTGAGAATATTCTATGTACTGTAATAACTGTAGAGACACAGACAAAAGAGAACATTTGTCTTCCTTACAGACACACAAGGAAGTGGGACAATACATGAGGGAGTTACAACTGCAGTCATTTGATTACCGACAAAGGGGAAGAATCTTCAGTAGGCCTATTCTAGCCTGGAGGATAACAAATCAATAAATGCTAAAACAGTCAGATATACTGTACTTAGGGCTATCAGTTTATTTTAAGAAGTTGATACATTTATCCCTCATTAGTTGATTAACAGTACATATGATTGGAGTGAGATCAGAGAAATCCATCTTAACTGCAGGGCAGTTGAACCTTATGAATACTGGTGACGGCTTACTGTAGGTGAAAGACACTAGAAATAGAAGCCACCCTACACAGGACATTATGGTGAGGATATCCAATGAAGGATCAGTACTTACGGTACCACCTGAGACCTTGTGCACCCTATTCGGAAAGTATTCAGACCACTTGACTTTTTCCACATTCTGTTACGTTACAGCCTTATTCTAAAATTGATTAAATTGTTTTTTCCCCTCATTAATCTACACACAATACCCCATAACGACAAACCAAAAACTGGTTTCTAGATTTTTTTGCAAATCTATTAAAATTAATAACGGAAATATCACATTCACATAAGTATTCAGACCCTTTACTCAGTACTTTGTTGAAGCACCTTTGGCAGCGATTACAGTCGCGAGTCTTCTTTGGTATGACGCTACAAGCTTGGCACACATGTATTTGGGGAGTTTCTCCCATTCTTCTCTGCAGATCCTCTCAAGCTCTGTCAGGTTGGATGGGGAGCGTCGCTTCACAGCTATTTTCAGGTCTCTCCAGAGATGTTCGATCGGGTTAAAGTCCGGGCTCTGGCTGGGCCATTGTAGGACATTCAGAGACTTGTCCCGAAGCCACTCCTGCATTGTCTTGGCTGTGTGCTTAGGGTCATTGTCCTGTTGGAAGGTGAACCTTGGACCCAGTCTGAGGTCCTGAGCACTCTGGAGCAGGTTTTCGTCAAGGATCTCTCTGTACTTTGCTCCATTCATCTTGCCCTCGATCCTGACTAGTCTCCCAGTCCCTGCCACTGAAAAATATCCCCACAGCATGATACTGTCACCACCATGCTTCACCGTAGGAATGGTGCCAGGTGTCCTCCAGAGAGTTCAATCTTGGTTTCATCAGACCAGAGAATCTTGTTTCTCATGGTCTGAGAGTCCTTTAGGTGCGTTTTGGCAAAAGGTCTGAATACTTGTTTTTTATTTTTAATAAATTTGCAAACATTTCTAAAAACCTGTTTTTGCTTTGTCATAATGGGATATTGTGTGTAGATTGATGAGCACATTTTTGATTTTATCCATTTTAGAATAAGGCTATAACCTAACAAAAATGTGGAAAAAGGGAAGGGGTCTGAATACCTTCCGAATGCACTGTATATCCTATAATTCATTACAATGGTTCCAATTGGTCTAAGTATCTCTCTTTGACGTTATACATGAGGTAAGCTCAGTGTAAACTAATATGTCATGTCTACCCATTTTGTAGAATAATTGTTGACGTCTTGACATCGTTATGAATTCATCCATTTATGCTGTACCCCTTATGGCAGGGATCTTCAACTAGATTCAGCCGCGGGCCGATCTTTTCTTGAGCGGAGGGTCGGAACATAACTACAAATTATTTGTAGACTGCAAATTGACCGGAAGAAGCCCAAACAAATATTTGACAAAAACATAATAAATTCAAACCTTGCCAACATTTGCATATGATCACGTGTCTATCTATTATGCGTGGAAATACTTAGGAACAGATTTCCCAAATTAAAATCACTGGAGCTGATTTCCTGGTGTTTTTACTGTTTTTTATGTGCAACAATGAAATTACAAAAAAAATACACAAAAATATCTATTGTTTTTGCTCAGAAACTTGGGGCCGCAAATAAAACCATCAGGCATCTGCCTTAGGAGGTTTTCTGATAGGTTCAGCCTACACCACGTAATTTTTAAAGAGGCAAATGCCTGATGCAGTTGAAAGAGGAAACTGCGCATTGAAGGTATTTCAGGATGTGAAAGGTTATAGCTGACTGAGCACTCAGTGAGGTCTCAGGTGATGACCGAGGTCATTTACCCTGTTCTAACTTAATGGACAGACAGACAATTTTCTTTTCTCAAAAGTTTATTTTCAATTTTGTAGCATTTTTTTGTGCATTTAAACAAATACTTTGAAAAACAAGCATCTTGAAAACAGCTCTAGTCTGCCTCCAGTCATTTCTATTTCCCTCATACATTAAATGATGGCCTTGAGATATTCCT
The DNA here is from genome assembly GCF_964263955.1 of Coregonus lavaretus. Taxonomy (NCBI): domain Eukaryota; kingdom Metazoa; phylum Chordata; class Actinopteri; order Salmoniformes; family Salmonidae; genus Coregonus; species Coregonus lavaretus. Next base: position 17,469,843 of record NC_140014.1, read on the forward strand.
GCATTAGCAGAGTAGAAAACTCAGTACGTAATCGTTAAAAGCACTTACAAATCTACATTTTGCTTTGTGTATATTTAGCTAACATTTTGTAACATCGATAAACACCCACCAAATCCTGTTCAACATTCATTCCCTCTAATTTCCACCAAAGATACTTTCAGTTTCTCCTCCTCTCTCTTCCTGAGAACAATACCTTTAAATACAGCTGAAACTCTGATAACATGATACAATTTTTTACTTGGACAACACTGCAGTAGGCCAAGCCTATAATCTACTGTAAAACACAAAGACAGCACATTGGGCTGTAGTCTGTCTACATCTGGAGCATCTAATGGAAAATAAAAAGCATGGAGTACATAGGGCATAGCCTCCAATTATGTCCTATCATTGAAGCCATGACCCCATGGAGGTCCTTGTTATTTTTGGTCTCTGAAGAAGAGGTGACGGAATGCTGGAACGTGACCTGCAGCTTCCAGGGGAGTGTGGACAGGGACTCTGCCAACGCAGAGGGGAGAGAAATGCTTCCCCCTGGGCTGTCAAATGTCCCTAGTGGTGTGACTAGTGTTAAGGTGTCTGTATGAAGAGATACATACTTCCTCTTGGGCTGTTATTAAAGTATGGGACTCATGTTAGTGAGTGTTAGCACTGTGACCATTTTTTATTTTTCTGAAGAAAGACAATTCCCCTGTGCAACTCTCAAGAGACATCTCTAGTTGCAGTACCACCATGGCAGTCAGGCCTATTCTATATGTCAGTGGGTCATCATAAGTAATTATCTGAATACAGTGCAATTGATCTGACACCATGGTAATCCAAACTCAAACCATATCCATTCCAGAGCCACACCTCATCACTATCTTCCCTGTCTATCTACTCTGACCTTTCAGTCCGCACCTTCCCTGAGGTGCAGTGGAAAGGTGCTGCTGTGCTATGGGTGTGTGCTGTGTCCCTCCAGGGCTCTACTATGGAGGCCTGTGTCTCTCTCACGTCAGGGCTAGGGCACAGATCAGAGGAGTCATTTCCATTTCCTCCCACTTGGCTAATTACTGTCTGCACGCTCTGCCAGCCATTCTTCTTCCCTCTCATGTCATAACAGAAACCTGTGCAGTGGAAAACCCCTGATTACCCTGCGTAGATTAGACAGAGGTGTTAATACAGTAACTCCATCCTCACAGGGTGGGATATGTTTTAACAGAGGGAGAAGCGTCGAGAGTTGATGTTCATCTTGGTGAGGCCAAGGTGTTTGAGGGTGGTGGAGAGAGCAAAGGCAGCCTTCATGGGGATGTCACAGAGCAGGTCGGACTCCTCGCCACACTCCTCCAGCTCGTAGGTGGCGTCGTCCAGCATCTCCTTGTGGCGGTGACACACCTGCTCCACCTTCAGCCGGTGGATCTCCACACGCAGACGGATCAGCTGGCGTGCCAGACGGTTGTCCTGGAACCGCATCTCCCTCTTGAGGAGGAAAGGAAAGAGAGAGGGGAGAGATTAGTAATCAAATATCAATTCAAGCGCTCGTTTCCTTGGATTAGGCTTTTGTCATTGATGTGTAAAGACACTGACACATGTCTGTGTAAAAAAGTATTTGCATTTCTATTTTAGGATTTTTCAGCTCTGAAATGAACACAAGGTCCCTATTGTTTTAGTGTGTTTGCATTATTTTGGATGCAAAGATAGCACATAGTCATGCTGTAATCAGACAAGCATTCAAGTAGAGCTCAACAGTGAAAACAAGTTTATTTCCCATTGATGTCTCCATCACACGACACTGGTGGCTGGCATAGAGGCTCTGCGTTATGGCACACCTGAGTCATGAGGAAGCACAAACCAGCCAACCCAAACCAGTGTAACTACTTACCTGGTAATTACGTTTGTCAAATAGTCGCATTGTGTCCGATTCATATCGAGTTGAATATTTTCATTGTATATCTGAAATAGTGTAGCCTTATTAATTTCTAACATGTCCAAGTAAAAATAACAGATTCAGAGTTGGAGATTTTTTTTGTCAATATTGGCATTAAAAAGACGTGCACTCACCAGCTCTTTTCTAAGAAAATCCAACGCATCATCAATGGTATCGAAGCCACAGATGTTGCGTATGGTTAGATCTGAGTTCTCATCCCGCATAACTTCAGGCAAAAACACATATTTTTCTGCAGTCTCTTGACTATTATCTAAACCATTTGGGTTCTCCTTCCACGGTCGGCTCTGCAAGCGCTCCTGCCATTCAAAGTAGGATGGTCTGCGGGTTTGTAACTTTAGTTTTTCGGTAAGTGCTTTCACATTGTTCAAATCCTCAGCGTTTCCCTCATTATCTCCTTCGCAGTTGTCCTCACCTCCCAGCTCCTTAAAGTCCATTGCAATTGCACTAGACGTTTTAAATGGATCTGCGTAAAAAGACATCACAGAGGCTGCGAAAACGTTTGAATGAGTTATTCACAGAGCAAGATATGTCCCTTGAGTGTTCAGTCAGTGGGCTTGCCAGTTCTGGATTGGAGTGCACTGGTGATCCTTACTTTATTTATAGAGTGATAAGGATAAACAAAAGTGACCGCCCCTTATTGAGCGAGGGGGAAGAGGTGTAGGTCATGCAAGTATCCATGTGACCACAAGTTGGTGAAATAAAGAGTTAGCGGTGTCTACTTATGGCAGCACTCAGGTGCAACTTCTAACGTTGGAATGCAATGATCTGATTTGACATGTAAAAAAAATCCTACACTAAAATGGCAATAGGATAAAAGTGACATTGATTTATCCATATCTCTGAAACGTGATTAGTTAAGATGACTCCTAGATATATTTTGTTTTTATCTGGAATGTTTGTAATAAAAATATTTCTTATTTGATTAGATTTGAAATATTTTGGTGTTGCCAATTCATTTTTAGTAGGACTGGTACAGTAGCTATACATAAACATAATGTATCAGTGCATGATCCTGACTGAAGAACAGCTGAGAAACTGTAAAAAGGTTTCACTTACTATGACTGTGATATGTGGTTGTGTTACCTAGCTTGTATGTCGCTCTTGATAAGAGCGTCTGCTAAATGACAAAAAATTTAAATGTAAACGCGTCAGAAATAGGATTGGAATGTTTTCATTTGAGGCAATGCCTCCATCTAGTGGTGATATTGTAACACGCATGGGGAGTCTATTCAACTTGCTCAATAATGGGCTGAAAGATGGATAGCAAGCAGCATGCTGCATGTTTTACACTATATGTGAATGAAAACATCTACTTTCTCCCACCTACTATTTGACCTCCAGATGATCCATTTTCTATCAAAAACTAGGTCAACACACAGGAAATGAGAAGGGTATTCACAAATATTGACCAATACAGTGGCTTGCTTTAGGTGAGTGACCTGAAGTTACTAGATGAGTAATGTAAACTAACTAGTCTGGGATGGTTCAACAACAGCTTGAAAGAGACCGAAATCAGTCAGCAGCTGATTTCACTCAAAAAATCGAGTATGATTTTTATACATACTCAACTCCAATAGTCTAATTAAGCAATAAGGCCAGAGGGGGTGTGGTACATGGCCAATATACCATGGCTAAGGGCTGTTCTTAAGCACAACGCAACGTGGAGTGCTGGATACAGCCCTTAGCCGTGGTATATTAGCAATATACCACAAACACCCGAGGTGTCTTATTGCTATTATAAACTGTTTACCAACGTAATTAGAGCAGTAAAAATAAATGTTTTGTCATACCCGGTCTGATATACCACGGCTTTCAGCCGATCAGCATTCAGGGCTCTACCCACCCAGTTTATAATGGTATTTTGGTGAGGTTTGTTGACTTTACATAGGGAGGGAACATGCCCGATCCACATCAATGGATCGTGGTCCTCTGTAGCTCAGCTGGTAGAGCACGGCGCTTGTAACGCTTGGAACGCCAAGGTAGTGGGTTCGATCCCCGGGACCACCCATACACAAAAATGTATGCACGCACGACTGTAAGTCGCTTTGGATAAAAGCGTCTGCTAAATGGCATATTATTATTATATTATAATGGGACTGCAGTAGACAGAGTTTTAAGTTCCTCTGCATCCACATCACAGAAGACTTGAAATGGACCAACAACACCACCACCACTCTTGTCAAGAGAGCCCAACAGCGTCTCTACTTCCTATGGCGGCTGAAGAAATTCGGCATGCCACCCCGGACCCTCTACAAATACTACCGCTGCACCATCGAGAGCGTCCTGACCGGTTGCTTCACGGCCTGTGACGGGAATTGCTCCGTCTATGACCGCAAGCCCATCCAGCAGGTGGTGAATATGGCCCAGTACATCACTGCTGGAACTGTGCTCCCACCCATCCAGGACATCTACTTGAAACCGTGCCTGAGGAAGGCCCGCAGCATGATCAAGGACCCCACACACCCCAGCCACGAGCCGTACCCTCCAAGTTTGCAGACGACACAACAGTAGTAGGCTTGATTACCAACAATGATGAGACAGCCTACAGGGAGGAGGTGAGAGCTCTCGGAGTGTGGTGTCAGGAAAATATCCTCTCACTCAACGTCAAAAAAACAAAGGAGATGATCGTGGACTTCAGGAAACAGCAGAGGGAGTACCCCCCTATCCACATCGACGGGACAGCAGTAGAGAAGGTGGAAAGTTAAGTTCCTCGGCGTACATATCACTGACAGACTGAAATGGTCAACCCACTCAGACAGTGTGGTGAAGAAGGCGCAACAACCTCAGGAGGCTGAAGAAATTTGGCCTGCCACCTAAAACCCTCACAAACTTTTACAGATGCACAATTGAGAGCATCCTGTCGGGCTGTATCACCGCTTGGTATGGCAACTGCACCGCCCACAACCGCAGGGCTCTCCAGAGGGTGGTGCGGTCTGCACAACGCATCACCGGGGGCAAACTACCTGCCCTCCAGGACACCTACAGCACCCGATGTCACAGGAAGGCCAAAAAGATAATCAAGGACAACTACCACCCGAGCCACTGCCTGTTCACCCCGCTATCATCCAGAAGGCGAGGTCAGTACAGGTGCATCAAAGCTGGTACCGAGAGACTGAAAAACAGCTTCTATCTCAAGGCCATCAGACTGATAAACAGCCATCACTAGCACAGAGAGGCTACTGCCTACATACAGACTTGAAAATCACTGGCCACTTGAACAAATGGAACACTAGTCACTTTAATAATGCCACTTTAATAATGTTTACATATCTTGCATTACCCATCTCATATGTACAGTGAGGGAAAAAAGTATTTGATCCCCTGCTGATTTTGTACGTTTGCCCACTGACAATGACATGATCAGTCTATAATTTTAATGGTAGGCTTATTTTAACAGTGAGAGACAGAATAACAACAACAAAATCCAGAAAAACGCATGTCAAAAATGTTATAAATTGATTTGCATTTTAATGAGGGAAATAAGTATTTGACCCCCTCTCAATCAGAAAGATTTCTGGCTCCCAGGTGTCTTTTATACAGGTAACAAGCTGAGATTAGAGCACACTCTCATTTACCTGTATAAAAGACACCTGTCCACAGAAGCAATCAATCAATCAGATTCCAAACTCTCCACCATGGCCAAGACCAAAGAGCTCTCCAAGGATGTCAGGGACAAGATTGTAGACCTACACAAGGCTGGAATGGGCTACAAGACCATCGCCAAGCAGCTTGGTGAGAAGGTGACAACAGTTGGTGCGATTATTCACAAATGGAAGAAACACAAAAGCACTGTCAATCTCCCTCGGCCTGGGGCTCCATGCAAGATCTCACCTTGTGGAGTTGCAATGATCATGAGAACGGTGAGGAATCAGCCCAGAACTACACGGGAGGATCTTGTCAATGATCTCAAGGCAGCTGGGACCATAGTCACCAAGAAAACAATTGGTAACACACTACGCCATGAACGACTGAAATCCTGCAGCGCCCGCAAGGTCCCCCTGCTCAAGAAAGCACATATACATGCCCGTCTGAAGTTTGCCAATGAACATCTGAATGATTCAGAGGAGAACTGGGTGAAAGTGTTGTGGCCAGATGAGACCAAAATCGAGCTCTTTGGCATCAACTGAACTCGCCGTGTTTGGAGGAGGAGGAATACTGCCTATGACCCCAAGAACACCATCCCCACCGTCAAACATGGAGGTGGAAACATTATGCTTTGGGGGTGTTTTTCTGCTAAGGGGACAGGACAACTTCACCGCATCAAAGGGACGATGGACGGGGCCATGTACCGTCAAAACCTGGGTGAGAACCTCCTTCCCTCAGCCAGGGCATTGAAAATGGGTCGTGGATGGGTATTCCAGCATGACAATGACCCAAAACACATGGCCAAGGCAACAAAGGAGTGGCTCAAGAAGAAGCACATTAAGGTCCTGGAGTGGCCTAGCCAGTCTCCAGACCTTAATCCCATAGAAAATCTGTGGAGGGAGCTGAAGGTTCGAGTTGCCAAATGTCAGCCTCGAAACCTGAATGACTTGGAGAAGATCTGCAAAGAGGAGTGGGACAAAATCCCTCCTGAGATGTGTGCAAACCTGGTGGCCAACTACAAGAAACGTCTGACCTCTGTGATTGCCAACAAGGGTTTTGCCACCAAGTACTAAGTCATGTTTTGCAGAGGGGTCAAATATTTCCCTCATTAAAATGCAAATCAATTTATAACATTTTTTACATGCATTTTTCTGGATTTTGTTGTTGTTATTCTGTCTCTCACTGTTCAAATAAACCTACCATTAAAATTATAGACTGATCATGTCTTTGTCAGTGGGCAAACGTACAAAATCAGCAGGGGATCAAATACTTTTTTCCCTCACTGTATATAGTGTATTCTATACTATCTATTGCATCTTAGCCTATGCCACTCTGCTAATGACATTGCTCATCCATATATTTATATATTCTTATTCCATTCCTTTACTTAGATCTGTGTGTATTAGGTTTTTGTTGTGGAACTGTTACATATGACTTGCTAGAAATTGCTGCACTGTCGGAACTAGAACCATAAGCATTTCACTACACTCTGAATAACATCTGCTAACCATGTGTATGTGACCAATACATTTGATTTGGTTTGATTTTGTACCGTCGGGCACACGGTATCGGAGTATGAGGTCTGATACCAACAGGCTCAGAGACAGTTTCTATCTACAAGCCATCAGACTGTACCGGAGCATGAGGTCTGATACCAACAGGCTCAGAGACAGTTTCTTTCTACAAGCCATCAGACTGCTTAACACTTGAACTGGACTGACCACTTGCACTGACTCTCTGCACCTTAGCACACATGCACTCACTCACGCACACACCCACAAAGATATACACTCTTATTATGAGTAATATGATTGCTAAATACTGCACAATATAAACACTTGCTCCTCAAAACACGTGTAAATATTAGACTATAAATAGTGCCTTCCTGTATTATACTTATGCTCAAATGTTTATTCTATTGTGCTATTTACTTTACTGTTTGTGTTCTTATAATTTTGTCACGGTTCAGACAGACGACCAGAGGACCACAATTGCGTCACACCAGAAAGTTTATTAAACTTAAGGGAAAAGGGAAGTAGGGAGTGAATGAAGGCTCCAGGGGTAACAGGGATCCCGTCCAATGTGCTGGGTCTGTGCCCCCCCCAGTGGCAGCGAGGCGTCCTATGAAGCCGGTGGTGGGTGGTCCAGAAGTCCTGGGGGGGGGAGACACAGACACAACAGGGCGGAATGAAACAAGGCAGCAGTACAGTTCAAGGGAAATCCAAAATACGTAGTAGCAAGGCAGAAGGCTGGTCAGAGTTACCGGGATTGAAGAGTAGTCAGGAGACGTAATGGCAGAAGCAGGTCTGGATCTCCTGAGGCAGAAGAGTATCCAAAAAACAGGCAGGTCCGGGGTCACAAAACCAGGGTGAGCCAGAAGCGCGAGCAAACAGGTTCCGGGTGTGAGCTTTGCAGACGATCTGACACCGGAGAGCTGAAAGACAGGGCCTTAAATACTGGGAGAGGTAGTGGGTAATGCAGCGCAGCTGGCAGAGTAATTAGAGCAGAGCAGAGCAGGGACAGGTGGAGCTAGTTAGGCTGAGTAGAGAGAGTGGTGAGCAGAGTGGAAGAAAATTAAGGTGGTAACCCGGTGGAGTGAGAGGCCCATGACAGAACCCCCCCCCCAAGGGACGGCCCCAGAAGTCCCAAGAGCAACACCACGCCGGGCGGGAGGAGGGGAGCCGGAGGAGGGCTAGAACTCCTCCGAACGGTCCGAGTGAACGTCCTCATCCTCGGAGGAAGCCGGAGGGCCGTGGTCGGGAGATGGGACAGGTCCCGAGACAGGATCAGGCACAGGACAGGAAGCCGAGCGGGCAGGACGGTTAGGGACCCCTCTGGGGCGGCCCCTACGGATTGCAGGTTGATCAGGATGCCGTTGGTGGAAAGCGGTGATGAGAGTCCTATCCACAATCCGACTAGCTGGCACCCAGGTCCTTTCCTCAGGTCCATAGCCCTCCCAGTCAATGAGGTACTGGAGACCCCTACCCCTCCGTCTGGACCGAAGCAGGCGGCGGACGGTGTAAACCAGACCACCATCGACGAGCCGTGGAGGAGGAGGACCAGGCGCAGCAGGGACCAGCGGACTCTCATGGATGGGCTTAATCTTAGACACATGGAAAGTGGGGTGCACCCTCAGGGAATTAGGCAGTTGGAGCCGGACAGCAGTTGGGCTAATCACTCTTATGATAGGGAATGGGCCAATGAACCGAGGTGCCAGCTTCTGCGACTCCACCCTGAGTGGCAGGTTCTTCGATGACAACCACACCCTTTGACCAACATGGTAGGTGGGAGCAGGAATTCTCCGACGGTTGGCCCCGGTAGTGTAGCTGGCAACGGATCTGAGGAGTGTGGCTCGGGCTTGTGACCAGGTGCGGCGACATCGACGGGCAAAAGCAAGTGCAGATGGGCAAGTAACCTCCTCTTCCTGGCTGGCAAATAGAGGAGGCTGGTATCCATAAACACATTGGAAAGGGGACATACCGATGGCAGAGCAGGTCAGAGAATTGTGTGCGTACTCCACCCATGTCAATTGCTGCGACCAGGAGTGGGGGTTGCGTGAAGTCATGCATCGCAGTGCCTTCTCGAGCTCCTGATTAGCCCGCTCTGACTGCCCATTGGATTGGGGATGGAATCCGGAAGTCAGACTGACTGTGGCTCCCAGCAGGTGACAGAACTCCTTCCAAAAAGCGGAGGAGAATTGTGGACCACGGTCAGAAACTACATCCTTTGGCAGTCCGTGGATCCGGAAGACGTGTTCCAGGACCACCTGGGCGGTCTCCTTGGCGGTTGGGAGCTTGGGGAGGGGAATGAAGTGTGCCATCTTGCTGAAACGGTCAACGATGGTGAGAATGACGGTCATGCCACTTGAAGGGGGCAGCCCCGTGACAAAGTCAAGGGCGATGTGAGACCAGGGACGTCTGGGCACAGGCAGGGGCTGCAGCAATCCGGCTGGGGGCTGGCAGGACGACTTGTGTTGGTTGCAGATGGGGCAGGCTTGGACGAATTCCCGTACATCCTTCCTCAGAGAGGGCCACCAGAACCTCTGGGCGAGCAGGTTGTAAGTGCGGGTGGAGCCAGGGTGACAAGCTAGGCGGGAGTCATGTCCCCACTGAACGACCTGGGACCTCAGGTCTTCGGGGACAAAAAGGCGGTCAGCTGGGCAAGTGCTGGGACCTGGCTGGTTACGGAGAGCCTCCAGCACCTGTTCCTCAACAGCCCAGGTCAGAGCTGCAACGATGCAGGGACTTGGCAGAATCGACACAGGGTCCTTGGAGGGGGTGTCATCCTTCTGGAATTGACGGGAGAGGGCGTCTGGCTTGGTGTTGCGTGATCCAGGCCGGTATGACAGAGTGAAATTAAACCTGGTGAAGAACAGGGCCCAGCGGGACTGCCTGGAGTTCAACCGTTTGGCCGTGCGGATGTACTCCAAGTTCTTATGATCGGTCCAAACGAGAAATGGAATGGTGGACCCCTCCAGCCAGTGACGCCACTCCTCCAAGGCAAGCTTCACAGCCAGCAGCTCACGGTTCCCTATGTCGTAATTGCACTCAGAGGGGGACAACCGACGTGAGAAAAAGGCACAGGGATGGAGCTTCCTATCCTCCGCAGCCCACTGAGAAATCACAGCACCAACTCCCACATCCGAGGCGTCCACCTCCACAATGAATTGCCGGTCCACATCAGGCATCTGGAGGATGGGAGCGGAGGTGAACCTCACCTTGAGGGTACTGAAGGCTTTGTCGGCTGCTGGGGTCCAGGTGAAGGGTTGCTTGGTGCTGGTTAGAGCAGTGAGAGGGGCAGCAACGGTACTGTAGTTCCGGATAAACTTCCTATAGAAGTTAGCAAACCCCAGAAACTGTTGCAGCTTCTTTCTGTTCTCCGGAACTGGCCATGAAGTGACTGCTGATACTTTGGCAGGATCCATTTGGATACTTCCCTCTGCCACTATGTACCCCAGGAAGGCCACTGTCTTGACGTGAAACTCACATTTCTCTGCCTTGGCGTAGAGGGAATTCTCCAGAAGACGATGAAGGACTTGCTGGACATGGCGGGTGTGTTCAGACAGGTTTCTGGAGTAGATTAAGATGTCATCCAGGTAAACGAAGACAAACTTGTTTAACATGTCCCGCAGTACATCATTCACTAGAGCCTGGAACACAGCAGGAGCATTGGTGAGGCCAAAAGGCATAACCAGATACTCGTAGTGGCCTGTTGGTGTATTGAATGCGGTTTTCCATTCATCTCCCTCCCGGATCCGCACTAGGTGGTAAGCGTTTCTGAGATCCAACTTGGTAAAAACAGTGGCTCCCTGGAGCAACTCAAAAGCAGAGGTGAGCAGAGGCAGAGGGTAACGGTTTTTCACTGTGATGTCGTTGAGTCCCCTGTAGTCGATGCAGGGGCGAAGAGATCCGTCCTTCTTCCCCACAAAGAAGAAGCCAGCACCAGCAGGAGATGAAGATGAACGGATTAATCCTGCGGACAGAGAGCCATTGATGTAGTCCTCCATGGACTTTCTTTCAGGAGCAGACAACGAATAAAGACGACCCTTTGGAGGAGCTGTTCCAGGGAGGAGGTCGATGGCACAGTCGTACGGTCGGTGAGGGGGCAGAGATGTGGCTCTTGCTTTGTTAAACACCTCTCTGAGACCATGGTAGCATTCTGGGACATTGGAGAGGTCAGGAGCGGAGTTAGTAGGTACTGGCCGAGGGGGTAGTGCGGCAGCAAGCAGGCAGGTTCGGTGGCAGTCCTCTCCCCACTCCCTGATCACCCCGGTCACCCAGTCGAGCTGAGGGTTGTGCCGGCGGAGCCATGGGTAACCCAGGATGAGGGGTTGGCCTGGAGAGGGGAGCAGGTGAAACTGGATAGTTTCTTGATGGTTTCCGGACAGACCCATCGAGACCGGGGCCGTGACATGAGTGACCGATCCGAGTAAGTGTCCGTCCAGTGCCCGGGCAGGAATAGGAGGTGTCAAACGGAGGTTCTCCAGTCCCAGTTGGCGTGCCAGCTTGATGTCCATTATGTTGGCTTCGGCGCCAGAATCCACCAGAGCAGCCAGGGTGTGAGTTGAGTCAGAGAGGCGGAGGTGAACTTGCAGCAGGGGTTTGCGGTCGGAGGACTGGATGGTCATTGAACTCAACCGGACTCCCCCTATGCCCGGTGAGCTTCGGCCCTTTAAAGGGCAGGTTACCACACGATGTCCATCACCTCCACAATAGAGGCAGAGGTTTGAGGTGAAGCGGCGCTGGCGCTCTGCAGGAGTGAGAGAGGCTCGCCCAATCTCCATAGGCTCAGACTGATCAAGCTGACCTGGGTGAGTGGCAGTAGATGACAGGAGCCCAGTCGGATCTCTCCGAATGCCGGTAGTAGGTGGACCTTGGCGCCCCCTCTCACGACGACGGGTCTGTATCCTTCTGTCGATCCTGACAGTCAGTGCGATGGCTTCATCAAGAGTGGAAGGCAGTTCATGGGAGACCAACTCGTCCTTGATATAGTCAGCCAAACTATGGAAGAACGCGTCCACCAACGATGGTGTGTTCCAAGAACTTCGTCTAGCCAGGGTTCGGAAGTCGATGGAATGGTCTGCGACTGTACGTCTGCCTTGTCGAATACTGAACAGTTCACGAGACGCCTCTGCGGTGGGTGAATCCAGGTCAAACACCTTCAGCATCTCCTCAGCAAACAGGTCGAAGGTTGCACATGCGGGGGTTTGACGTTCGAACTCTGCTGTTCCCCAGAGTCGAGCTCGGCCCGTCAGGTGAGTGATGGCATACCCAACTTTAGCCCCCTCCGTGGCGAAGGTCCTTGGCTGCAAGGAGAACTGAAGTCGGCAGCTAGTCAGGAATGGCCGGACCTGGGTTGAATCGCCGTTGAACCGCTCGGGGTTTCCAATCTTGGGTTCCGGAGCAGCGGCTGCAATGACCGGGGCAGGTAACTCGGGGGCAGGGCTGGTGGGCAGACTGGCTGGGGTAAGGTTGGTGAGGAGTTGAATGATCATGGCGAGTTGTTGTTGCTGCTGCTGGAACTGCTGCTCATGCTCATCGGTTTCCATGTCGGGGAAAGTGTGCGCTGAGTCCATAATGGTCAGATCGTACTGTCACGGTTCAGACAGACGACCAGAGGACCACAATTGCGTCACACCAGAAAGTTTATTAAACTTAAGGGAAAAGGGAAGTAGGGAGTGAATGAAGGCTCCAGGGGTAACAGGGATCCCGTCCAATGTGCTGGGTCTGTGCCCCCCCCAGTGGCAGCGAGGCGTCCTATGAAGCCGGTGGTGGGTGGTCCAGAAGTCCTGGGGGGGGGAGACACAGACACAACAGGGCGGAATGAAACAAGGCAGCAGTACAGTTCAAGGGAAATCCAAAATACGTAGTAGCAAGGCAGAAGGCTGGTCAGAGTTACCGGGATTGAAGAGTAGTCAGGAGACGTAATGGCAGAAGCAGGTCTGGATCTCCTGAGGCAGAAGAGTATCCAAAAAACAGGCAGGTCCGGGGTCACAAAACCAGGGTGAGCCAGAAGCGCGAGCAAACAGGTTCCGGGTGTGAGCTTTGCAGACGATCTGACACCGGAGAGCTGAAAGACAGGGCCTTAAATACTGGGAGAGGTAGTGGGTAATGCAGCGCAGCTGGCAGAGTAATTAGAGCAGAGCAGAGCAGGGACAGGTGGAGCTAGTTAGGCTGAGTAGAGAGAGTGGTGAGCAGAGTGGAAGAAAATTAAGGTGGTAACCCGGTGGAGTGAGAGGCCCATGACAAATTTATTATTTATTATTGTCATTGCATTGTGGCGAAGGAACCTGCAAGTAAGCATTTTTTGGATGGTGTATACCATATGTATCCTGTAGGGGAGAGTGGGGTAAGTTGTGCTTCACTCCGTCAAAGGACATATATAATTATTTCTAACAAATATTTATTTCTACATATATTACAGGATTTTGTGTATCCCTGGAAATAATCAGAATTCATGTAAACATTGTTTTGAAAACATAGCTTGTCCCAAAAAAGGGGTCTCTTACCCCAGGTATGGGGTAAGTTGAGCTGTGGGATAGGGTAAGTTGAGCTGCGGGATAGGGTAAGTTGAGCTGCGGGATAGGGTAAGTTGAGCTGTGGGATAGGGTAAGTTGAGCTGCGGGATAGGGTAAGTTGAGCTGCGGGATAGGGTAAGTTGAGCTGCGGGATAGGGTAAGTTGAGCTGCGGGATAGGGTAAGTTGAGCTGCGGGATAGGGTAAGTTGAGCTGCGGGATAGGGTAAGTTGAGCTGCGGGATAGGGTAAGTTGAGCTGCGGGATAGGGTAAGTTGAGCTGCGGGATAGGGTAAGTTGAGCTGCGGGATAGGGTAAGTTGAGCTGCGGGATAGGGTAAGTTGAGCTGCGGGATAGGGTAAGTTGAGCTGCGGGATAGGGTAAGTTAAGCCGCCTACAAATTTCTGTACTGAATGAAATATTACCACTAACTTTTAAAAACCATGTCTATCTTTGTTGTTCTGAAACCCGACTTGCCGTGGCTATTGTTACGGAGATTTCTGCACGTGCTGGATTTTTTTTTACGTAGCTGCTGCCCACGTAGCTTCTGCTCAGTGTTCCCACTGCTCCGCTGCCTCTCATTGACATGGCTGGACCCTTCTAGCCGTGGTCTATTGAAATGCAGGGTGGAACTTCATGTTGTACACTAAAGATATAGGTGGTGGGCAACGCTGAAAACAGTGAAGTTGATCGATCTACGTTGAGGAAGGAGCTGATATTTTGTATATGACAATTACATATTCTTATGTTTACTGTAACATTTGTTGCCACCTTCAATTCGTCCACATTTTCTCAGAAAAAGTATATTTCAACACTCAACATTTGCGAACTGCTAAACTTGGAACCAATCAGAACTCCCGCACATACCCATAATGATGAAGGCAGCCAATGGCCTGTTTCTATCTACAAAGGTAACACAGCCTCACATGAAATTGTGATCTGCTGTCAGTGTAACATATACAGTACCAGTCAAAAGTTTGGACACACCTACTCATTCAAGGGTTTTTCTTTATTTTTACTATTTTCTACATTGTAGAATAATAGTGAAGACATCAAAACTATGAAATAACACATATGAAATCATGTAGTAACCAAAAAATGTTAAACAAATCAAAATATATTTTATATTTGAGATTCTTCAAATAGCCACCCTTTGCCTTGACAGCTTTGCACACTCTTGGCATTCTCTCAACCAGCTTCACCTGGAATGCTTTTCCAACAGTCTTGAAGGAGTTCCCACATATGCTGAGCACTTGTTGGCTGCTTTCCCTTCACTCTGCCATCTCAATTGGGTTGAGGTCGGAGGATTGTGGAGGCCAGGTCATCTGATGCAGCACTCCATCACTCTCCTTCTTGGTAAAATAGCCCTTACACAGCCTGGAGGTGTGTTGGGTCACTGTCCTGTTGAAAAACAAATGATAGTCCCACTAAGCCCAAACCAGATAGGATGGCGTATCGCTGCAGAATGCTGTGGTAGCCATGCTGGTTAAGTGTGCCTTGAATTCTAAATAAATCACAGACAGTGTCAGCAGCAAAACACCCCCACACCATAACACCTCCTCCTCCATGCTTTACGGTGGGAACTACACATGCGGAGATAATCCGTTCACCCACATCGCGTCTCACAAAGACACGGCGGTTTGAACCAGAAATCTCAAATTTGGACTCCAGACAAAAGGACACATTTCCACCAGTCTAATGTCCATTGCTTGTGTTCCTTGGCCCAAGCAGGTCTCTTCTTCTTTTTGGTGTCCTTTAGTAGTGGTTTCTTTGCAGCAATTCGACCATGAATGTGATGCGTGATTTGAAGGAGTCAGGCGCAGGAGGGTAAATCACAGTATACAAAATGTATTCCGTAATACAGCGTTAACCAGTCCAGTGCACAAAACAGGCGCACTGGAACAAACAGGCACACAGGGAAAATACCCCGGCAATACAAAAATACACTGAGCTCAACCGAGCTACTAATCCTCACAATAAACAATCACCCATAAGGACAAGGGGGCAGAGGGAACACTTATACATGTACTAATGAGGAGATATGAACCAGGTGTGTGTAATAGACAAGACAAAACAAATGGAATGATAAGATATGGAGCGGCAGTGGCTAGAAGGCCGGTGACGACGAACGCCGAAGCTTGCCCGAACCAGGAGAGGAGGCAGCTTCGGATGAAGTCGTGACAATGAAGGCCTGATCCACACAGTCCCCTCTGAACAGTTGATGTTGAGATGTCCATAGCGCTTAATGGTTTTTGCGACTGTACTTGAAGAAACTTTGAAAGTTCTTGAAAGTTTCTGTATTGACTGACCTTTATGTCTTAAAGTAATTAAGTAATAATGCACTGTTGTTTCTCTTTGCTTATTTGAGCTGTTCTTGCCATAATATGGACTTGGTATTTTACCAAATAGGGCTATCTTTGATGTCTTCACTATTATTTTACAATGTAAAAAAGTGTAAATAAATAAATAAATAAAAACCTTTGAATGAGTAGGTGTGTCCAAGCTTTTGACTGGTAGTGTATGTTTGAGTATACTTGAAATATCCAGCATGCAATACGAATGGTCTTGATGATATGAAGTAACTATGTTGACCATTTAGCCAATTTATTGAAAGCTAGGCAATGTTACAGTTGACTAGCCTAGCCAGCTAATACTGTAAACTTCAATGTGCCTGCTCCGGAAGCTAGTTGTCATAAATGCTGTAGGTGGGTGTAGTGGTGGAATCAAGCGCAGGACACCGAAGTATAGTCCAAAAGACTTTAGTGGAATATCCAACAAGGAAAACAGAACAAACTTGCCCGAAGGCGAAACTATGCACGTAGGCAACAAACAAAAGGCGCACTACACAGGTGCGTAAAACGCTCCAACACAGTTGAGTAAAGCTCCACCGAGCGAATACGGAAATCGACAAGCAAACATACGACAGGAACAATCACACACAAACACAGACACACCCAACGAGACTTAAATAGAACACTAATGAGGACTAACTAGACACAGGTGTACAACATCAAGACCAAACCAAACGAACATGAAACATATATCGGTGGCAGCTAGTACTCCGGGGACGACGACCGCCGATGCCTGCCCGAACCAGGAGGAGGAGCAGCCTCGGCCGAAACCGTGACAGTACCCCCCCCTTGACGCGCACCCAGCACCGCTCCTCCGGGCCGTACCCCTCCCACTCCACGAGATACTGGAGACCCCCCATCCGGCGTCTGGAGTCCAAGATGGACCGAACGGTGTACGCCGGAGCCCCCTCGATGTCCAATGGGGGCGGAGGAGTCTCTCCTATCTCATTGTCCTGGAGTGTACCAGCTACCACCGGCCTGAGAAGAGACACATGGAACGAGGGGTTAATATTCTTATATTCAACAGGTAGATGTAACCTATAACACACCTCGTTCAATCTTCTCAGGACTTTAAAGGGCCCCACAAACCGCCGACCCAGCTTCCGGCAGGGCAGGCGGAGGGGCAGGTTTCTGGTAGAGAGCCAGACTCGATCTCCGGGTGCGTACACCGGCCCCTCACTGCGGTGGAGATCGGCGCTCGCCTTGTGACGAAGGACGGCCCGCTGCAGGTGGACGTGGGCAGCGTTCCACGTCACTTCCGAGCGCCTCATCCAATCATCCACCGCAGGGGCCTCGATCTGGCTCTGCTGCCATGGTGCCAGAACCGGCTGGTAACCCAATACACATTGGAAAGGGGTTAGGTTAGTAGAGGAGTGGCGGAGAGAGTTCTGGGCCATCTCGGCCCAGGGAATGTAACGCGCCCACTCCTCAGGCCGGTCCTGGCAATACGACCTCAGAAACCTACCCACATCCTGGTTAACACGTTCTACCTGCCCGTTACTCTCCGGGTGGTACCCCGAGGTAAGGCTAACCGAGACCCCCAAACGCTCCATAAACGCTCTCCACACACGGGAGGTAAACTGAGGGCCTCGATCAGACACTATATCCTCGGGGACCCCGTAATGCCGGAAGACGTGGGTAAATAGGGCCTCAGCGGTCTGTAGGGCGGTAGGAAGACCCGACATAGGGAGAAGACGACAGGCCTTAGAGAACCGGTCCACAACGACCAGGATGGTGGTATTCCCCTGAGAGAGGGGAAGGTCTGTTACAAAATCCACCGAGAGGTGGGACCATGGTCGTTGTGGAACGGGTAAGGGCTGTAACTTACCCCTGGGCAGATGTCGGGGCGCCTTACACTGGGCGCACACCGAGCAGGAGGAGACGTAAACCCTCACATCCCTAGCCAAAGTAGGCCACCAGTATTTAGTGCTAAGGCAATGCACTGTCCGGCCAATACCTGGATGTCCAGAGGAGGGTGACGTGTGAGCCCAGTAGATGAGTCGATCCCGAATCTCGAGCGGAACGTACCTCCGACCCTCAGGACATTGTGGAGGGCTGGGGTCGGTACGCAACGCTCGCTCGATCTCGGCATCGACCTCCCACACCACCGGTGCCACAAGGCAAGACTCCGGTAGTATGGGAGTAGGCTCAACGGACCTCTCCTCCGTGTCATACCGCCGGGACAGTGCATCTGCCTTACCATTCTGGGACCCAGGGATGTACGTGATTTTAAATACGAACCTGGTGAGAAACATACTCCATCGAGCCTGGCGAGGGTTCAGTCTCCTCGCTGCCCGGATGTACTCCAGGTTCCGATGGTCAGTCAAAATGAGGAAAGGGTGTTGAGCCCCCTCAAACCAATGCCTCCACACCTTAAGGGCTTGAACTACAGCTAACATCTCCCTGTCCCCAACGTCATAGTTACGCTCCGCCGGGCTGAGCTTTTTGGAGTAAAAAGCACAGGGGCGGAGTTTAGGTGGCGAGCCGGACCGTTGAGAGAGAACGGCCCCTATACCAGCCTCAGACGCGTCCACCTCAACCTGAAATGGAATTGTGGGATCCGGATGCGCCAGCACCGGAGCCGACGTAAACAGGTCCTTCAGTCTCCCAAAGGCCCTGTCCGCATCAGCTGACCACTGCAGGCGCACCGGACCCCCCTTCAGAAGGGACGTGATGGGAGCTGCCACCTGTCCAAAACCCCGGATAAACCTCCGGTAGTAATTCGCAAAGCCCAAGAACTGCTGCACCTCTTTTACAGTGGTTGGAGTTTGCCAATTACGCACAGCGGACACACGATCTACCTCCATTCTCACCCCTGACGCAGACAACCGATAACCCAAAAAGGAGACCGACTCCTGGAAAAACAGACATTTCTCTGCCTTGACATATAGGTCGTGCTCCAACAGCCTCCTCAATACACGTCGCACCAGGGTTATATGCTCGGCTCGGGTAGACGAGTACACCAGAATATCATCAATGTACACGACCACCCCTTGTCCCTGCATATCCCGGAAAATGTCATCTACGAAGGATTGGAAGACTGATGGAGCATTCATCAACCCATATGGCATGACAAGATACTCGAAATGACCTGACGTGGTACTAAACGCCGTTTTCCATTCATCGCCCTCCCTAATGCGCACAAAGTTATACGCGCTCCTGAGATCCAATTTTGTGAAAAACGCGCCCCATGCAATGACTCCGTCATGGTCGCAATCAGAGGGAGTGGATAACTGTATTTCACAGTAATCTGATTTAGACCACGGTAATCAATGCACGGGCGCAACCCTCCATCTTTCTTTTTCACAAAAAAGAAACTCGAAGAGGCGGGGGAAATGGAAGGCCGAATGTATCCCTGTCTCAAAGATTCGGCTATGTAAGTCTCCATAGCTTTCCTCTCCTCTTGAGACAAAGGATACACATGGCTCCGTGGGAGCGCTGCTCCTGCCTGGAGATCAATCGCACAATCCCCCTGTCTATGGGGAGGCAACTGCGTCGCCCTAGTTTTGCTAAACACAAGAGCTAAATCCCCATATTCAGGCGGAATGTGCAGTGCGGGCACTTGGTTTGGACTTTCCACCGAAGTCGCCCCCACGGAAACACCCAGACATCGCCCCTCACACTGAGCAGACCACCCATCGAGAGCCCTCTGTTGCCACGAAATAGCAGGGTTATGGGTGCTTAACCAGGGAATCCCCAGCACCACTGGGTACGCAGGAGAGTCGATCAGATACAGCTGTATAGTCTCTTCATGACCCCCCTGCGCACACATCCTAAGTGGCGCTGTGACCTCCCTGATCAACCCCGACCCCAACGGGCGGCTATCTAAGGCATGTACGGGAAAAGGTTTGTCAACAGGTAGGAGAGGGATCCCTAACTCTAAACAAAACTTTCGATCAACAAAATTCCCAGCTGCGCCTGAATCTACTAGCGCCTTATGCTGGGAATGAGGTGCAACCTGTGGAAAACCAACAGGTATACAAAAGTGCGCAACAGAAAGCTCTGGGTAAGCGGGGCGTCTACTCACCTGGGAGGCCCCCCCAGTGCGTGGCCTGTTGTCCTCTCCCTCGGAGAACCCTCCCCAGCACCTGGCCGCAGTGTGCCCTCCACGACCACACTTGGTGCAGGAGACAGGCCCCCTCGGGCTCTTCCTCCTCCGCTCTCTAGCGCCAGCGCCCCCGAGCTCCATGGGGCACGGCTCGGAGGCGCTGGAGGGTGAAATGGACGGACCCCCCTCGGAACGTCCGCGGGTAGCTAGCAGGTTATCCAGCCTGATGGACATGTCGACCAACTGGTCGAACGAGAGGCTGGTGTCCCTACAGGCCAGCTCCCTACGGACGTCCTCGCGTAGACTACATCTGTAGTGATCGATGAGAGCCCGCTCATTCCACCCTGCATCCGCCGCTAGAGTACGGAATTCTAAGGCGAACTCCTGGGCACTCCTCCTCCCCTGCCGGAGGAAGACCAGACGCTCCCCCGCCGCTTTCCCCTCCGGGGGATGGTCAAACACCGCCCTGAAGCGGCGGGAGAACTCGTCGTAGGTGATGGTGTTCGCGTCGATCCTCCTCCACTCTGCGTTGGCCCATTCCAACGCCTTCCCGGAAAGGCAGGAGATCAGGGCGGACACACTCTCATGTCCCGAGGGCGCCGGGTGCACGGTGGCCAGGTAAAGCTCCACCTGGAGAAGGAATCCCTGACACCCGGCCGCGGTCCCATCGTAGGCCCTCGGGAGCGAGAGTCGAACTCCTCTGGGTTCCGGAGCGGGAATGGGCTGACTTCCCGATGGGGCTGGCAGAGAGGATGGCGGTGTAGGAGTCCCCCAGCCTCGGATGGTGGTGATCACCTCCTGCAGTGCGGACCCCATCTGCAGGATCTGGTCACTCTGTTCACGGACCCTGTCCTCCAGCGTCGTCGCCTGGGCTGCTGCGGCTCCTGCTGATTCCATTCTTATGGTGTGTGATTCTGTCATAAATGCTGTAGGTGGGTGTAGTGGTGGAATCAAGCGCAGGACACCGAAGTATAGTCCAAAAGACTTTAGTGGAATATCCAACAAGGAAAACAGAACAAACTTGCCCGAAGGCGAAACTATGCACGTAGGCGACAAACAAAAGGCGCACTACACAGGTGCGTAAAACGCTCCAACACAGTGGAGTAAAGCTCCACCGAGCGAATACGGAAATCGACAAGCAAACATACGACAGGAACAATCACACACAAACACAGACACACCCAACGAGACTTAAATAGAACACTAATGAGGACTAACTAGACACAGGTGTACAACATCAAGACCAAACCAAACGAACATGAAACATAGATCGGTGGCAGCTAGTACTCCGGGGACGACGACCGCCGATGCCTGCCCGAACCAGGAGGAGGAGCAGCCTCGGCCGAAACCGTGACACTAGTATTTCATTAGCTATCTCTCTGTCAGCAAATATTATGGATATGCTGACAAAATACATCTCTCCGCCCTAACATTCGGTGTCCACAATGCGGCATGGCGGGCTGTCTTACTCCCGCCTATCCTTTCTTTGAATTGGTGGATACATCTCATTATTGTTGTCCTTTTTTAAATATTCGATAAGGGTTGTTGACGTCAACTGCCTGTATTCAATGGAGAGAGATGCTATGCTACTAGCCTCATTCCATGAATATGCATAACCATCTCGAGACAACTCCGATATAAAGTGTTTTTTCTCAAAGTTGCCGGGATGTCACGTGTCCTACTTACAGTGGGGAAAAAAAGTATTTAGTCAGCCACCAATTGTGCAAGTTCTCCCACTTAAAAAGATGAGAGAGGCCTGTAATTTTCATCATAGGTACACGTCAACTATGACAGACAAATTGAGAAAAAAAATCCAGAAAATCACATTGTAGGATTTGTTATGAATTTATTTGCAAATTATGGTGGAAAATAAGTATTTGGTCACCTACAAACAAGCAAGATTTCTGGCTCTCACAGACCTGTAACTTCTTCTTTAAGAGGCTCCTCTGTCCTCCACTCGTTACCTGTATTAATGGCACCTGTTTGAACTTGTTATCAGTATAAAAGACACCTGTCCACAACTTCAAACAGTCACACTCCAAACTCCACTATGGCCAAGACCAAAGAGCTGTCAAAAGACACCAGAAACAAAATTGTAGAATGCACCAGGCTGGGAAGACTGAATCTGCAATAGGTAAGCAGCTTAGTTTGAAGAAATCAACTGTGGGAGCAATTATTAGGAAATGGAAGACATACAAGACCACTGATAATCTCCCTCGATCTGGGGCTCCACGCAAGATCTCACCCCGTGGGGTCCAAATTATCACAAGAACAGTGAGCAAAAATCCCAGAACCACACGGGGGGACCTAGTGAATGACCTGCAGAGAGCTGGGACCAAAGTAACAAAGCCTACCATCAGTAACACACTACGCCGCCAGGGACTCAAATCCTGCAGTGCCAGACGTGTCCCCCTGCTTAAGCCAGTACATGTCCAGGCCCGTCTGAAGTTTGCGAGAGTGCATTTGGATGATCCAGAAGAGGATTGGGAGAATGTCATATGGTCAGATGAAACCAAAATATAACTTTTTGGTAAAAACTCAACTCGTCGTGTTTGGAGGACAAAGAATGCTGAGTTGCATCCAAAGAACACCATACCTACTGTGAAGCATGGGGGTGGAAACATCATGCTTTGGGGCTGTTTTTCTGCAAAGGGACCAGGACGACTGATCCGTGTAAAGGAAAGAATGAATGGGGCCATGTATCGTGAGATTTTGAGTGAAAACCTCCTTCCATCAGCAAGGGCATTGAAGATGAAACGTGGCTGGGTCTTTCAGCATGACAATGATCCCAAACACACCGCCCGGGCAACGAAGGAGTGGCTTCGTAAGAAGCATTTCAAGGTCCTGGAGTGGCCTAGCCAGTCTCCAGATCTCAACCCCATAGAAAATCTTTGGAGGGAGTTGAAAATCCGTGTTGCCCAGCAACAGCCCCAATACATCACTGCTCTAGAGGAGATCTGCATGGATGAATGGGCCAAAATACCAGCAACAGTGTGTGAAAACCTTGTGAAGACTTACAGAAAATGTTTGACCTGTGTCATTGCCAACAAAGGGTATATAACAAAGTATTGATAAACTTTTGTTATTGAACAAATACTTATTTTCCACCATAATTTGCAAATAAATTCATTACAAATCCTACAATGTGATTTTCTGGATAGTTTTTTCTCATTTTGTCTGTCATAGTTGACGTGTACCTATGGTGAAAATTACAGGCCTCTCTCATCTTTTTAAGTGGGAGAACTTGCACAATTGGTGGCTGACTAAATACTTTTTTTCCCCACTGTATATCAGTACACTCGTAACAACGTAAGCTTTCTGAAACTTATATTTAATCAAATAAACCTCACATAACAAATAAGCCATACATTTGTTTGTTGACCAAATTCGACACTATCTCATTGACCTCCACACAAAAACTCCTTGCTTGGTGGGCGAAACAATAAAAAATCACCATTTGCTGGAGGGAGACAGATTTTCCGCCGAGTTAGGCCTCTCTCTTCCTCTTCCTCTCTGCTGTCATTGTATTCCAGAGGTGGGACTATTTATCATTCCAGGTGGTCCAGACCGGGAAGCATTCAAAATCTTAGCGCTAGCTGTTCGGTCTGACACAGATTGACAAATCATGGGAATTTGAAGAGCTATGAAGACTTTCTCTCCAGCGAGTCAAGTGTTGCTAGGCAACAGTAGCCTTGGCAACACTGCTCCATTTTGGCTAAAGCAAGTGGGAGAATCATGCTAACTTACAGTATGTTTGTGCTTTATAACAAAATACTTCACTCTGACACACAAAACGTATTTGCTAGATTCATGATAGTGTTGTTAGACAAAGCAAGGAAAGTGAACTTCAAAACGTGATGGGAAAATGTCATACCCTCTGTGTTTTTGTCTGACATATTGGGGAGTGGTCAAAACGGCAGTTGTTTGGAAAAAATGTGGTCATGCATTTACTAAAACAGCTGTATTGTTAGATCCGTAACATATATTTTGGATCTGCAAACAGATTTGAATAGGAGAAACGTAGAGGAAGATTTCATACCCTCTAACTTTTTGTCTAACTTGTTGGGGCAGTTGTTTGCAAAACAAATGTCTTGATGTGGTTACTGAAACAGCTGTAACTTTTAACTAAAACTCGTATTCTGATAAAAACACAAGATCTGAGTAGCAGAGAAGTAGACAAAGATATAAACACTCTAACTTTTTGTCTAAGCTGTTGCAAAGTGGAATAAGTAGCTGATTTGTGTCATAAGTTGCATTACTGCATTTACAGTGAATGGAAGTTGGAAGTGATGTCACAATGGGGGATGGAGGACAAAAAGGAGGACAAAAAAATTGAAGTATAAAATATATCAAAAAGTTGTATACAAGCACACTATTCCAGACCGATATGCACGTTTTAAAGTTTGAACGGCGTTTCTAGCTTAAACGGTGTAGAAGGAGTAGCGTTCCAAATAATAATAAGAAGTATGTCGAAGATTTAGAATGGGACGTTTGCTTCGCAAGTCCCGTTAAATATTCAGTGCCTGTGTTATCATAATGATAGCAGGGCTAGTTCAAACATCAGAAAACATACAGTGTGTTGTGTGTGTTAATTACATTGAGATGTTTATTCTTTTGGGTAAACATTTGAACTCAAAGGAGCCCATGGATTTGTTTTCAGATTGCTTGCATTGTATTCTAATGTATTCGCCATCAGCTTGTAGGTGTTGGAGGGGGGTGGTGTTTTGGACAGTCCAGAGATAGAGTTGAGCCCTGAGGGTCCATCTACAGTTGGTTCATCGCCCCTTGATTCATCACCTCTCTGGCCCCTCTCTCCAACGACCAGGCCCTTCTCACCAACACCCAACCCACTGTCCAAGCGCCCCCGTGCTCTCTACCCTACAACTCCATCAACCTCCACCCCATCTCTCCGACCCAGCTCCAATGGCCAGAAGAGGAAGACAGCTGAGGATCCTTTGGACACTGTCATTATGCAGCGGGTGGATGACTTAAAGAAACAGCAGCAGTGTCCAGCAAAGGCCGTCTACGACGTCATGGTACCATGGATGGGTCTATTCCTGCTGATCAACATCTCACCCCAAAAACTGTTGTGTGTTTTTTGTGCATGTTTTTTGTGCATGTTTCCTCATTCACGTTACTGGTGTTTAGTTCGTTTTTTCTCATATTTTCCCTTTCATCACACTTTTTCACCTGTGTAAAACATTGAACTATTTTTACTATTTTACAATATATAAAAGGTCTGCAAATGTATTTGTCTGGTTATTTGATACTTGTGGCATAAAATATGACTGTTTTCAATCAGTCACTCAGTAAACTTTTACTGCTTTGTACCTGAGCTGTGTAGATGGGGGTCTGTCCTTGTTGTCTACAGCTAGACCCATGTACCAAAGCAGGAAGGTCTCCATTGAAAGGCCACTACACATGACCATGTGCAACCTTGTGTTATGTAGATGAGGTTAATGTCTCGCGGTTCTAGCCTTATCGTCTACAGCTGGACAGCCATTCTCACCCATTTGCTATAGCAGGAAAGTTCTCATTGAAAGGCCACTACACAACACAAGGTTAGGTAAATGTCTTGAGGGTCTAGCTTACCCAAAAATATAAAAAACTAAAACAAGGATGAAATGACTATCATTATAGTACTCTTTACTGTAAAATGTGAACAAGAAAAACAGCAAAACCAAGTGTGTAGCTCATAACATTACACAAGCAGTCATCAACCAGAAGAGATGTGTGCACCTTTTCCAAATCACACTCCCATCATTTACTGTACACTCTACAAATTTAGGGTTCAACAAGGGTTCTTCTAAGATCCTCAAAGTTCTTTGAAGAACCTTAGGGCTCTTGGCACTGAAAAGTGCACCCAAAATGTTCTTCCAAGAACACCATAGGAGGTGGGGTTCATCGAGGAACCTCCTTAGTTTGTGGGGGTTCTTGCAGGAACCTAACTGCCCAACTGAAACATCTGGATTTGAATTTGAAAGGACAGCAGGTGCAGGCACTTAACTTTGTCTCTTGTATGATCTAAATTTATATTGTTTTCTGATGATACCATCTATCTTTTCATAGTTGTGCAAATATTTCTAAAACAGAAAATGGACACAATTCAATGGATATCAATCAACAAAGAGGTAAGAATATGTACTGTCGGCTATAAGAATATGTTGAAGGCTAGCTGTATTGGGTGCAGATGACTGAACTGCTCACATTAGTGTCTGTGTCTGCAGGTATACAGAGGAGGTATACAAAGGTATGTCAATTGGTATTGGTATGTTATGCAGATCAGATTTACCATCCTCCTCCTTTACCTCTTCAATTAATATCCCATAGGCCTCTACATTATGGACAAGGTATGTGTATGAAAACCATTATCAAAACAGTTTTTTTCATTCACATTTACCACCTAACCCTCCCTACACCTCTGATGAATATAACAGGAAACCTGTTCAATCACCAAGCACTGCTAAATCATTCTGGCTATGGATACGGAGAACATCAACACGCCAGAGGATATACCCATTGGACTTGGGGCTCTGCTGGGAGTTTACCTCATATTTGGATTTTTTCATTCTGCTTTGCCACTAAAATCATAATTAACACTGACAACTAAAATATTGTGTTATTGTTGTTATGCATATTAATAATAATAATAATAGGGGAGGGGGGGGGGGGTTTTAAAACATTTACCCCAAAAGGTTATTTAAGGATCCATTAAAAAGGGGTTATTTTAAGAACTTATAAGGGTTACCCCACAGTTTCAATTTGAAGAACTCCTTAAGGATACTCCAGGAACCTTTTCTTTTTAGAGTGTAGGGTACACTTGACCTGCTAGTGTGAGGAAGTAGTCCTTGAGGTTGTTGCGCACGTCTATAGCAATTCTGGTTGCTCTGTCTGCCGACATGTTTGTTGGGTCCAGGAAGCTGGTGTCCCCTTGTACCACCTGTCTCCACTCTCCTGGAAGCAGGTCCAGTGGGTGTGGAGTGGTCAACAAACGTAGGGTTGATGTACCGTGTTGATGACTCTGTGTTGTCAGTGTCTGTGGTGCGAAGGTAATTGCGGAGGGCCACGTAGGCCTTCACAATGGTCTCAGCGTTCTCTGGGGCAACCTCAAGGGCTCGTCCCAGGATCCTCCATCTTGCAGCAAGGATCCCAAAGCAGTTCTCTGAAATTCTTGTAATGGACATTTTAATCAATAATGAGGAGAGACAGGGTCAATCACCAATCAGGATATTACTTTATTCAAAACGTATCAATAAGCGGGGCTGGTCGGCCCAACAGTCTTGAGGCCTATGGGATTTTAATTGAAGAGATAAGGGAGTAGAATGGTACATGTGATCGGCATAACATACCAATACTAATTGACATACCTCCTCACAGACACAAAAGTGAGCAGTTCAGTCATCTGCACCCAATACAGCTAGCCTTCAACATATTCTTATAGCCTACATATTCTTACCTCTTTATTGATTGATATCCATTGAATTGTTTCAATTCTGTTTTAGAAATATTTGCACAAATATGAAAAGATAGATGGTATCATCATAAAACAATATCAATTTAGATTATACAAGGGACAAACCTTACTTTCAGTTAAGTGCCTGCACCTGCTATCCTTTCAAATTCAAATCCAAATGTTTCAGTTGGGCAGTTAGGTTCCTACAAGAACCCCCTCCAACTAAGGAGGTTCCTAGATTAACCCCACTTCCTATGGGGTTCTTGGAAGAACCTGTTGGGGGCAATTGTCAGTGCCAAGAACCCTAAGGTTCTTCGAATAACTTTGAGGATCTTAGAAGTACCCTTGTTGCACCCCTAATTTTTTGTGTAGATGGAAAGCATGATCTGTCTTTATCTGTCTTCCTCCCATAAGTAGGCTATTGAAGGTAGTGCGACATTACAGCTATTTTTAGGCATATAGCCAGTAGCCTACCATCACTGAGGTATTTAATTATAACCCACCCAAACAAGGCCTAATCACCAGGTAGCCTATTGTTGCAAAGATGCGTCTGTAGCAGATTGTTAAACGGTACTCTACATGGATAATTTTAATGTAAGGAGGCTGCTCTGTTTTTTCCAGGCAAAACCGGAGAAAATTAAATAAATGCTTTCTGGTCACTAATCTGAATATGTGCGCTTCCTTTGCTCGCCAATGCTGATGACTGGTCATTGGTCAACACGCGCAACTTTTAGGTTCTGAACCACATATTAGATGTTTTTCAAACAATTTGGTGCAATGCCGTAGGCTTATGTTAGTGACCAGATCGAATAAGCAAAGCCACTATATGTAGCCTATTAAAATATGTATTTAAAATACATTTTTCCCAATTCAGTTTCACACTCGCAACCCCCCGGTGTGCGTTTCACTAGCCAATCTGTTTTTTTTTTACTAGTGTGATACTGTCTCTGGCTGCGTGGAGAGTAATCCACAGAGACTGTGCCACAAATGAGTGACAAAACGTTACAAAACCTGGCCAGATCATTTATTGAAGCTCCAAATCAAGTCTCAAGTTATTCTATTTTCTATCAAGTCAGGCTCAAGTCATCAAATTTGTCCAAGTCATGTCACTCGAGTCCACACCTCCGGTGAATTGAAATTGTAATCATGTTTTGGCATGATTGTCTCATTTAAAGTAACTAGCTGCAGACTTAACAAACATTTAATCAGACAATTTGCATAGAAACCCAAATAAAAGCATGTAGATAGAAAGGTGTGTTGTGTGTGTCGTGTATGCTAGAATGGAGGTTTAAAAACGAGAGTGCATTAGAATATTTGGGTATGGAGAATGTTAAAGAGCCTGTAGAATTATAGAAAAAGCAGTTGGGAAATTAATGTTTGAGTTTCAAATACTAAATGTTCAGTGAATGAGTATACAGTTGAAGTCGGAAGTTTACATACACCTTAGCCAAATACATTTAAACTCAGTTTTTCACAATTCCTGACATTTAATCCTAGTAAAAATTCCCTGTCTTAGGTCAGTTAGGATCACCACTTTATTTTAAGAATGTGAAATGTCAGAATAATAGAGAGAATTATTTATTTCAGCTTTTATTTCTTTCATCACATTCCCAGTGGGTCAGAAGTTTACATACACTCAATTAGTATTTGGTAGCATTGCCTTTAAATTGTTTAACTTGGGTCAAACATTTCGGGTAGCCTTCCACAAGCTTCCCACAATAAGTTGGGTGAATTTTGGCCCATTCCTCCTGACAGAGCTGGTGTAACTGAGTCAGGTTTGTAGGCCTCCCTGCTCGCACACGCTTTTTCAGTTCTGCCCACAAATTTTCTATAGGATTGAGGTCAGGGCTTCGTGATGG
This sequence comes from Coregonus lavaretus, assembly GCF_964263955.1. Classification (NCBI taxonomy): domain Eukaryota; kingdom Metazoa; phylum Chordata; class Actinopteri; order Salmoniformes; family Salmonidae; genus Coregonus; species Coregonus lavaretus. Next base: position 17,499,074 of record NC_140014.1, read on the forward strand.
CCACTCCAATACCTTGACTTTGTTGTCCTTAAGCCATTTTGCCACAACTTTGGAAGTATGCTTGGGGTCATTGTCCATTTGGAAGACCCATTTGCGACCAAGCTTTAACTTCCTGACTGATGTCTTGAGATGTTGCTTCAATATATCCACACAATTTTCCTTCCTCATGATGCCATCTATTTTGTGAAGTGCACCAGTCCCTCCTGCAGCAAAGCACCCCCACAGCATGATGCTGCCACCCCCGTGCTTCACGGTTGGGATGGTGTTCTTCGGCTTGCAAGTTTCAACCCTTTTCCTCCAAACATAATGATGGTGATTATGGCCAAATAGTTCTATTTTTGTTTCATCAGACCAGAGGACATTTCTCCAAAAACTACGATCTTTGTCCCCATGTGCAGTTGCAAACCGTAGTCTGGCTTTTTTATGGCGGTTTTGGAGCAGTGGCTTCTTCCTTGCTGTAGCTCAGTTGGTAGAGCATTGCGCTTGCAACGCCAGGGTTGTGGGTTCGTTTCCCACGGGGGGCCAGTATGAAAATGTATGCACTCACTAACTGTAAGTCGCTCTGGATAAGAGCGTCTGCTAAATGACTAAAATGTAAAATGTAAAATATAGGACTCGTTTTACTGTGGATATAGAGACTTTTGTATCTGTTTCCTCCAGCATCTTCACAAGGTTCTTTGCTGTTGTTCTGGGATTGATTTGCACTTTTCGCACCAAAGTACGTTCTTCTCTAGGAGACAGAATGCGTCTCCTTTCTGAGCGGTATGACGGCTGCGTGGTCCCATGGTGTTTATACTTGCATACTATTGTTTGTACAGATGAACGTGGTACCTTCAGGTGTTTGGAAATTGCTCCCAAGGATGAACCAGACTTGTGGAGGTCTACAATTTATTTTCTGAGGTCTTGGCTGATTTCTTTTGATTTTCCCATGATGTCAAGCAAAGAGGCACTGAGTTTGAAGTTAGGCCTTGAAATACATCCACAGGTACACCTCCAATTGACTCAAATTATGTCAATTAGCCGATCAGAAGCTTCTAAAGCCATGACATCATTTTCTGGAATTTTCCAAGTTGTTTAAAGGCACAGTCAACTTAGTGTATGTAAACTTCTGACCCACTGGAATTGTGACACATTGAGTTGTAAGTGAAATTATCTGTCTGTAAACAATTGTTGGAAAAATTACTTGTGTCATGCACAAAGTAGATGTCCTAACCGACTTGCCAAAACTATAGTTTGTTAACATGAAATTTGTGGAGTGGTTGAAAAACGAGTATTAATGACTCCAACCTAAGTGTATGTAAACTTCAACTGTATTTAGGTGGTTTAAATGATTAACTTTCCTGCTGACCTAAAAGTTGACAGTGCCAAAATCCTGCCAATCCATTCATTATTCTACTAACTATGACCGAATGTGAGACATGTTTAATATAATGTACGTTTCATGCATATACATTCAAACAAACACCATCACAAAGTATTTCACCATTTATTGAGTACAGAGACAAATAGCAAAGGTGTCTCAGGCAATATTTGAATCATCTAAATAGTGTAACCTACCAATCAATGTACAGTATATTAAGTGCCGTGGAGGGCACAATATTGCAGTCCAAAAATTAGAGCTTTACCATCTATGTCACAAGATACTCTAAATGTCGCTCACAACCAAGGGAACTAACAAAGAAAATCACTTTAACAACCAAAACAGAAAGTGGTTCTGAAAGGCACTGATGTTGGTGCCCACTGAAAGTTGGCAAGGTCACTATTAAGGGGTTCTAAAAGACAACCAACATGGATGCCCACTAGGTTCGCCTCCGAAAAGACAAACTAAAAGCAAAACCCACAACAACTTAGGATAGGGAGTAAAAAGAATATGGAGCAAAACAAACAAGGGAAACACCCGAACTCGCACATCAGCTGACAAAGTGGAGCTCTCCAAACATCTCTCAAGCTCAACTGGAGCACTGGGCCAGCCACTCCTAAATAGCACCTTGGCCAACACAGGTGAAACACCTTCCCACTAACAAGATGGCAACCAGCACAGGTGTAACACATTCTGGCTAACAAGGTGACACCAATTGGTGTGCCCTATGCGCCCAACATGCTTTACGTGTCCAACCTCAAAACATAAATGGAAAAACCAAAACCTGTAACACAAGCACGTGTATCTGTAGTTTGTGTTTTTCAACTCTAAAATGCACTAGACTGGTAAGACAAAATCCACAAAGAAAAGACAACAGGCAAATGCATATGTGGTCCCAATGTCTAAATAGTGAGGGCAAGGCTAGTTCAAACTGCAGCAGGATGGTTCTCCTCACAGGTGAGTGAATCAGTCCATGCTTGGTGAATAGCACTTGGTTGATTTCTGGGAATAGGACACAGGAGAGATGAATAGATCATATGACACAAAAGTGAGAGACAAGAATAAATACAAGTAATCATCACTGCAAAGTATGTAGTTTGTGAGCCAGGAAATGAACATCCTGACAGTCTGAGGCAGGGCGCTCTGCAATCATCCTACTCCAACTATTGACAGGGATAATGTGGCATTTCGTATTTGTTAGTATGAATTAAATTAGTGGGTCCAGCCTGTATTTTGTAAAAAAAAAATGTTTGACCTTTATTTAACTAGGCAAGTCAATTAAGAACAAATTGTTATTTACAATGACTGCCTCCTGCGTGGACAGGGGATTAAACATAAAAATGAGTCTTGACTGCATTAGCTTTACACTAGTTGTCCTACATATTTTTGTGGTCATAAATTATTACTTGGAATAAACTGATAGCTAAAACGCTCCTTGTCCCAGAATCAAATCACATTTTTTTGGTCGCGTACACACATTTTGCAGATGTTATCGCAGGTGCATCAAAATGCTTATGTTTCTAGCTCCAACAGTGCAGTAATACCTAACAATACAAAACAATACACAAATCCCCAAAAAATTTAAAAAGAAATTGAGAAATATCTGACAGAGCATTGTCAGTCTGGAATATATATATATATATATAGTGGCTTGTGAAAGTATTCACCCCCTTGGCATTTTTCCTATTTTGTTGCCTTACAACCTGGAATTAAAATGAATTTTTGGGGGGTTTGTATCATTTGATTTACACAACATGCCTACCACTTTGAAGATGCAAAATATTTTTTCTTGTGAAACAAACAAATAAGACAAAAAAACAGAACATGAGCATCAATACTTTGTAGAGCCACCTTTTGCAGCAATTACAGCTGCAAGTCTCTTGGGGTATGTCTCTATAAGCTTGGCACATCTATCCACTGGGATTTTTGTCCATTCTTCAAGGCAAAACTGCTCCAGCTCCTTCAAGTTGGATGGGTTCCGCTGGTGTACAGCAATCTTTAAGTCATACCACAGATTCTCAGTTGGATAGAGGTCTGGGCTTTGACTAGGCCATTCCAAGACATGTAAATGTTTCCCCTTAAACCACTCAAGTGTTGCTTTAGCAGTATGCTTAGGGTCATTGTCCTGCTGGAAGGTGAACCTCCGTCCCAGTATCAAATCTCTGAAAGACTGAAACAGGTTTCCCTCAAGATTTTCCCTGTATTTAGCGCCATCCATCATTCCTTCAATTCTGACCAGTTTCCCAGTCCCTGCCGATGAAAAACATCCCCACAGCATGATGCTGCCACCACCATACATCACTGTGGGGATGGTGTTCTCGGGGTGATGAGAGGTGTTGGGTTTGCGCCAGACATAGCGTTTTCCTTGATGGCCAAAAAGCTCAATTTTAGTCTCATCTGACCAGAGTACCTTCTTCCATATGTTTGGGGAGTCTCCCACATGGCTTTTGGCAAACACCAAACGTGTTTGCTTATTTTTTTCTTTAAGCAATGGCTTTTTTCTGGCCACTCTTCCGTAAAGCCCAGCTCTGTGTAGTGTACGGCTTAAAGTGGTCCTATGGACAGATACTCCAATCTCCGCTGTGGAGCTTTGTAGCTCCTTCAGGGTTATCTTTGGTCTCTTTGTTGCCTCTCTGATTAATGCCCTCCTTGCCTGGTCTGTGAGTTTTGGTGGGCGGCCCTCTCTTGGCAGGTTTGTTGTGGTGCCATATTCTTTCCATTTTTTAAATAATAGATTTAATGGTCCTCCATGGGATGTTAAAAGTTTCTGATATTTTTTTATAACCCAACCCTGATCTGTACTTCTCCACAACTTTGTCCCTGACCTGTTTGGAGAGCTCCTTGGTCTTCATGGTCCCGCTTGCTTAGTGGTGTTGCAGACTCTGGGGTCTTTCAGAACAGGTGTGTATATATACTGAGATCATGTGACAGATCATGTGACACTTAGATTGCACACAGGTGGACTTTATTTAACTAATTATGTGACTTCTGAAGGTAATTGGTTGCACCAGATCTTATTTAGGGGCTTCATAGCAAAGGGGGTGAATACATATGCACGCACCACTTTTCTGTTATTTATTTTTTAGAATTTTTTTAAACAAGTTATTTTTTTCATTTCACTTCACCAATGTCCATTACATGAAATCCAAATAAAAAGTCATTTAAATTACAGGTTGTAATGCAACAAAATAGGAAAAACGCCAAGGGGGATGAATACTTTTGCAAGGCACTGTATCTTATTGTTTTTGTTAATAGATTGTTTCTGTATTCTGATTTGGTTATTTGATGTGTGTTTCTGTGTGTTTTTAAAGACGGGAATCAGAAGTCCTCTTCACATCTGACTTATTCATCACGCTACATTTGCCCCCGATCCCCCACCCTACTGTATTAAGTAGCATAATGCTTGTTGTCACTTGTCAAATATATTTTTATTCCTTATCTGACTCTGAATTAAGCCTCTACGCTCCAGTCCTGTTCAAGCCAAGCTCAGCTAAACATTTCTACACAATACAAATCCCCTGTAAGAAGCTAGTCAGCATGTTTGCTCACATGTATTCCTTTGCAGGCTGGATATTGTAGTCCTTTACAATTGAGTCACGCCCTCTCGCGCGCTTGCATCACAACAAGGAAAACTACATATCCCAGCAGTACTTTCTTCAGCAGTTTATCTGCCTTACCCAATGTATGCTCCGTGCGCTTAATCCGTGACCAATCAGAGGGTAATCTTTTAATTCTAAGAGTTCAATACCATGAAAACCGTTTTATCAGCGCAATTTTCATAAATTAGTTTGTAAACTAGCGTGGGATGCGCTTGTGCGATCTTTAAAGTATTCAGTTTGGGCAACAAGTGCTTGGCACGAACAGAGACTGATTGCAGGTTTTTGGCAGCACACAGGTAAAATGTTGTTTTGTATTCATTCTACTTCTGAAAGATAACGCGTGGCGTTTCAGCCAATTAGAACTGTATAAAGTTGATTTTTTTAAAGTAAGCTAAACAACAATGTTACATAACTAACCTATAGCCTATCATGGTCAACTAACCTCTATCTCAAGGTCGACTGTTAAATAGCCATCACTAGCCGGCCTCCACCCAGTACCCTTCCCTGAACTTAGTCATGGTCACTAGCAGGCTACCACCTGGTTACTCACCCCTGCACCTTAGAGGCTGCTGCCCTATGTACATAGACATGGAAAACTGGTCACTTTAATCATGTTTACATACTGTTTTACCCATTTCAAAAGTATATACTGTATTCTAGGCCATCCTATTTAACTATTGCTGTACATATACTATTCTATCCACGTATTCTTCAGATATACTGCATATTCTATACACATACTGTCAATATCTATACAGCCCATCACACACACAAACATATATATATATATATACATACATACATACTCCGGACTCCTAAATTGCTCGTCCTAATATTTCTATATTTCTTAATTCCATTATTTTACTTTTAGATTTGTGTGTATTGTTGTGTATTGTTAGATATTACTGCACTGTTGGAGCTAGGAACACAAGCATTTCGCTACACTTGCAATAACATCAGTTAAATATGTGTATGCAACCAATAAAATTAGATTAGATTTTTCCATTGCACTGTTCAAATTGTAATTTTTGAATTAATCCATAGAATGAACCGTGTCTATGACCTAAGTGGTGTCATTCCTACTGAGTGAGATTGATTTGCCGGATGAAATAGATAACAAAGCCTGTTGTCTTTGATCCAACTTTTTCCACAGGGGCAACAGCTCGACATGCTATCGGGTATGCGGGTCTGTGTGCTCTCCGCGGCAGCTCTATTCGGCTCGTTGTGCCATAGCTGTCGCAGCCGGGCGCGTAGGTTGTCATTCCGGGGCTTTAGTTGGTCGCCCCGACAGATCAGCCGGTGGAACAGTCAGGATTCCATTGACCTAGCTCCTGCGGAGAAACCACGAATTCTCATCACAGGTTAAACCTTTTTTTATTTCAAGTAGCAATGAAAACTTTATGGCCCATAGTCTATAGATAGGTCCTATAGGATGTATATGTGTTTATGCATTTTTTTTTTTACAAGCATAGGTGTGCTGTCATTCTAGTTTTTGTCATTTCTAGTTGTTTTCACTGTTCAGTAAGTGGCAATCCTCTTTTCCTTAGTACAATAGACTGTGAGCAGACTGTGCTAGGGACAAAAAGGCCCCAGCAAGTGACCAGGGGCAGAATAATAGCCAGAGGCCAGTTTTTGTCTGTACATAAAGCTTTGGTGAAAACAAAAAAGGTTGCTGCCTGGTTGAAGCAGAATGTAACAAAATATTCTGAAATTGTACATAAGAATACATTTTTCACCATATATTCTTTATTGAGACCTTTGAGCAAATACAAATGAACAATTGCGATTGTGTTGTTTTATGAAATCTTATGAATTCTGCATTGTATTATTTTTCTCTTCATGGTTAAGGCGGCCTTGGCCAATTAGGTGTGGGGCTTGCAGAAATCCTGAGGTAAGAAAAAAAATGAAAGAGCAATCTTTTCTTCAATGCTGATTTCTTCGATGTTGATAGCCTGAATATTCCCCAGATTGTAGAATTCTCACGTAACATCTAGTTTACCTTCTGGTGTTGGACTCCTATCCAATTCAGTAAATTTCAGGAATTCACTGAAATGTAATATATTAATTGAATATCAATGTGTAGGAAACAGTACGGAACAGAAAACGTTATCCTATCGGATATCAAGAAGGCTCCACCAGAAGTGTACAGAAGTGGTACGTTTTCTTAGTTGGACTGATCAGCAATTCTCTCTTGATCGCAATGTCCATGCACATATCCATACTGCGCTTCTCAAATCCTCTTATTTTCTGCAGAAAAAAACATGTCCCCTGCCTTAAATGGGCAATCCGTAGTTTGTCTCTCTCTTCTCCTCCCCCTCAGGCCCGTTTGTGTATGCTGATGTGTTGGACTATAAGAACCTCAGAGAGTTGGTGGTGAATAACCGCATCACCTGGCTGGTGCATTACAGCGCTCTACTCAGTGTTGTGGGAGAGGCCAATGTGGCCCTGGCACGCAAGATCAATATCACAGGTCAGCTCCAAATTCACATACACACGCTACCACAGTATCCAGGGCAGTATCACAGTATCCCTTTTTGTAGGTTTTGTATGTTTTTGTCTAAAGCTTCACTCCTTGCTGTTCTTTCTAGGCCTTCATAATGTGCTGGACCTGGCTCTGGAGAGCTGCTTACGTCTCTTTGTCCCTAGCACCATCGGAGCTTTTGGCCCTTCTTCTCCCCGTGACCCCGCACCTGACCTGTGTGTCCAGAGGCCTCGCACCATTTATGGGGTGTCCAAAGTGCACGGCGAACTGATGGGGGAGGTGTGACCTGTTATGTTTACACATACAAATATACACACATCAACACACAAACAGTCATAGATGCAGTCATAATGCGACCACATCGCTGTCAAATGCACACTCTTGCACACACACAACCTGCCGGTCCTCTCTTAAAGCGAGAGAGTTTTCACATGTATCTTTTTCAGAGAGAGTAAGTCAATTAATTAACACAGTGCAGATTAAGAGAAATATGCTGCAGAAATATGCTTTTGCTGGATATTTGCTCTACCTTTGATTGTGTTAAATCTCTCTATGTTAGTATCTTCATCACAAGTATGGACTGGACTTCCGCTGCCTACGCTATCCTGGCGTCATTTCAGCTAACACACAGCCTGGGGGAGGAACAACAAGTAACCCATATTTATCATATCATCACTATTTAAAGTATTAATGCCATAGGGATATATTCCAATACATTCTGTGTACATTTTTGCTCTCCTTTCCCATAGACTATGCTGTCCAGATTTTTCACGATGCACTCAGCACAGGTCACCATGAGTGCTATTTACGTCCTGACACGCGTCTGCCCATGATGCACATTGGTGACTGCCACCGTGCGACTGTGGAGTTCATGCAGGCCCCGGAATGCCAACTGTCGCTGCGCACGTACAACATCGCTGCCATGAGCTTCACCCCTGAGGAAGTTGCCTCGGAAATCCGCAAGCAATTGCCCCACCTCAAGGTCACCTATAACCCTGACTCTGTCCGCCAGACCATTGGTATGTTCATTGTTCATCTTATTGGTGTGTGTCTGACTGTCTGTGGAGTGTTTTTAATTGTTATTGAACCTCAAGATGTGTGATTTGAATTAAGCCATAGCAGAAGTATATGGAACGTTTTCTCCTTCATAGTGTATAGATTAGAGTAGATATACATTGTATTTTTGTAGTAGTATTAAATATTGTAAGCCTTGCATGTCAGCCTTTCTCACATCCTTGACCTCCTACAGCATTGCTATTTGCTCTGGGTTTGCTTCACACGGTCCCCAGTCATGAATGATGTCATCATTGCGTCTTATGAAAGTTGTGATGTGTAAAATAACTCTTGACCATGATTGTCCCCTGGTGTGTAGCGGACAGCTGGCCAGTGAGGTTTGATGACTCCAACGCACAGAGAGACTGGGGCTGGAAGTCGACCTATGGGCTTGAGGAGCTCGTCTCAGACATGCTGAGCTCCATCCGTGACAAGAAGACCAACGCCGGACTGCCAGTCAGCTAGCAGGCACCACTCACAGAGACTGACCTACCAATCACTATTCCCTTAAGTCCGCTTCATTCTGGGTCTGCCTATCACAACAGACCCTCTTTAACCTTAGCATAATTTCCAAACCAGGACCCTTTTGTATGTCAGGAATATTCTACCAATAAACCAGGGACTATTTTCAAACCAGGAATCTTCAGCCAGAACCACTCAACTTGCCACGACAGTGGACACTGACGCCACACACACACACACAAACGCGTGCGCGCACACGGTAGGCAACAAGCACACACTCTCATAATAGCAGCCTTACTCATTTCAAGGAACCATACTGTCAACCATTCTCTTCTGTTGTGACTTTCTTCAGTTTCTGTTGTTTTAATTGTGATAGAGATAATTTAAATATCATAACAGGTTTAACATAAGCATCAAACCTCTGGGGGAAATAGGCTTCAGGCAAATTATTTTGCATATACAGTGAGGGAAAAAAGTATTTGATCCCCTGCTGATTTTGTACGTTTGCCCACTGACAAAGACATGATCAGTCTATAATTTTAATGGTAGGTTTATTTGAACAGTGAGAGACAGAATAACAACAACAAAATCCAGAAAACCGCATGTCAAAAATGTTATAAATTGATTTGAATTTTAATGAGGGAAATAAGTATTTGACCCCTCTGCAAAACAGGACTTAGTACTTGGTCGCAAAACCTTTGTTGGCAATCACAGAGGTCAGACGTTTCTTGTAGTTGGCCACCAGGTTTGCACACATCTCAGGAGGGATTTTGTCCCACTCCTCTTTGCAGATCTTCTCCAAGTCATTAGGTTTCAAGCCTGACGTTTGGCAACTCGAACTTTCAGCTCCCTCCACAGATTTTCTATGGGATCAAGGTCTGGAGACTGGCTAGGCCACTCCAGGACCTTAATGTGCTTCTTCTTGAGCCACTCCTTTGTTGCCTTGGCCATGTGTTTTGGGTCATTGTCATGCTGGAATACCCATCCACGACCCATTTTCAATGCCCTGGTTGAGGGAAGGAGGTTCTCGCCCAGGATTTGACGGTACATGGCCCCGTCCATCGTCCCTTTGATGCGGTGAAGTTGTCCTGTCCTCTTAGCAGAAAAACACCCCCAAAGCATAATGTTTCCACCTCCATGTTTGACGGTGGGGATGGTGTTCTTGGGGTCATAGGCAGCATTCCTCCTCCTCCAAACATGGCGAGTTGAGTTGATGCCAAAGAGCTCCATTTTGGTCTCATCTGACCACAACACTTTCACCCAGTTCTCCTCTGAATCATTCAGATGTTCATTGGCAAACTTCAGATGGGCCTGTATATGTGCTTTCTTGAGCAGTGGGACCTTGCGGGCGCTGCAGGATTTCAGTCCTTCACGGCGTAGTGTGTTACCAATTGTTTTCTTGGTGACTATGGTCCCAGCTGCCTTGAGATCATTGACAAGATCCTCCCGTGTAGTTCTGGGCTGATTCCTCACCGTTCTCATGATCATTGCAACTCCACGAGGTGAGATCTTGCATGGAGCCCCAGGCCGAGGGAGATTTACAGTTATTTTGTGCTTCTTCCATTTGCGAATAATCGCACCAACTGTTGTCACCTTCTCACCAAGCTGCTTGGCGATGGTCTTGTAGCCCATTCCAGCCTTGTGTAGTTCTACAATCTTGTCCCTGACATCCTCGGAGAGCTCTTTGGTCTTGGCCATGGTGGAGAGTTTGGAATCTGATTGATTGATTGCTTCTGTGGACAGGTGTCTTTTATACAGGTAACAAGCTGAGATTAGGAGCACTCCCTTTAAGAGTGTGCTCCTAATCTCAGCTCGTCACCTGTATAAAAGACACCTGGGAGCCAGAAATCTTTCTGATTGAGAGGGGGTCAAATACTTATTTCCCTCGTTAAAATGCAAATCAAGTTGTTATTCTGTCTCTCACTGTTCAAATAAACCTACCATTAAAATGATAGACTGATCATTTCTTTGTCAGTAGGCAAACGTACAAAATCACCAGCGGATCAAATACTTTTTTTCCCTCACTGTAGTTAAGTCATACCCCTACCATCAGTTTACAGTATCTCAAGGGGTTGGCTTTCATTTCCCTCCTGGCCTGCTGCATTAGGGTAGTATAGAGGGCACAGTGAAATGACACAGGAGCAGTGAGAGATATAGGGAAACCTATCAGGCACAATGGATGCAGAAGAAACAGAAAATCCACAATGTTTATAAAAGGCCTGCCTTTACAACACCACTTCAGTACATTTTCAAATATCTTCATATTTCTTTACAGGCACAGTGTGATTTTGGGTACAAATGGGTACCAAATAAATTCAGAATTGAAGCCTTATTTTTAATTAATGACTTATTAGAAATATATTTGTGGGTAATGAACAAAATGACAGTGTACTTTTGATCAGAAATGGAATAAATCTCTTCATTTGCTCATTCTGTTGTTTTGTTATTTGCTGTTGGGTGACTGAGTTATTATGGTAGTATTCTAGGCTACTAATCGGTAGGCCTACTGTGTGTTGATGAACAGACCTTGGCATACATAATTGAATAATTTTGAATTTTATCATAGGGTTTCATAACTCTAGCAATATGTTGAGCTACAATCCAAAGAGAACGTTGGTGAAAAAAATATCACATTTCATTAGGTTTGATTGATACATAACATACAGTTGATTGTTAGAATGTAAGTGTCAGGCTACCTACAACACATACATGTAGCCTATATTCAGAACAACCAATCAATTATGTGTATATTAGGTCTATGTATGTAAAAATAATAAATAAATAAAAATGTAAAACTGTGACAGAAACCTGGTTGTTCGATAAAGAAGAACATCAAGACAAAGCAGCTGCTTTACAAGTGGAATGCACTGTTGAGCGCTACATTCCGAGGGGTTTGTGCTGATTGTACAGAGATTGTAACAGCCGGTTAAATGGCATCCCTTGAGAAGGCAAGCACAAGATGTATGTCAGGAGAAGTGTAGCATTATCATAAGGAGACGTATACTTGGAATACGGAGGAGGAATGGAGGGAAAAACAGAGGCAGAGGAGGTCTAAGAGAGAGAAGGAGCAAGAGGGTGAGCTTAAGTCGGTTAAAAATGGCGGGAAAAAGGGAGATGGTTTGTTAAAGAAGAATGGTAGAAAGTGTAAGCAGAGTGAGCTGAACACAGGAGGAGAAATGGAAGTGAATGAGGGCGAAGTATTGGAGGTGGTAGGTGTGGTGAAGTTCTCGGCTTGCACCGAGGGTCAGGATAAAGATGAGTCTGTGACAGTAGGAGTGAAGTTTTTGGAAAAAGTTGACCCTTGCCTTTTGGCTGATCCATTTGTGGATTCAGGGTGGGTGAAAACAGAGTTGGGTGCTGTGGAATCGGTGAGGGTAAATAGAAGTGGTCTTGTGATAATTATTTGTGTTTCTGCTGGTCAGAGGGAGCAGGGTGGGGGCAAAAGTGAATAGTTTTGCTCTCAAGAAAAGGGCGCCATTGAAAGGAGTGATTACTGGGGTAGAAGTAAATGTGAAAGTTGATCAACTAAAGGGGAAGATTCCCGGTGTTTGTGATGCTCGTCGTTTGGTGCGACGCAGACAGGGTGGCGTGAGTGGTGAAACAGAAGAGTTGTTGTCTGTTCTTTTGAGTTCTGATGTTGTCTTTGCCCGACAAAGTGGTTAGGATATATAAGTTATCCTGTACGAGCTTTTGTGCCGAATACATTACATTGTTACAGGTGTCAAGCTTATGGGCATGTGGCAGCATTATGTAGGAGGGAGGTTCCTTGGTGTGAGAAGTGTGCAGAAGGGCATAAGACAAAGGAATGTGTAGCATTGGGGAAAGTATTGGTATGTGTTAATTGCAGGGGTGCCCATGGGGCTGGGGATTAGAAATGTCCTGTGTGAGAGAGGCAGCTTGAGGTTTCCAGGGTTAGAGTAGTGCAGAAGTTGTCATATGCTGAGGCAGTGAAGAAAGTAGAGGAAGATGGGTCAAGAGGGAGGGATCCTGAGAGTAGTGGTGTGAGTAGTAGATCTGTACCAGTACAGAGGGATAAACCAACAAGTGATATACAGTACCAGTCAAAAGTTTGGACACACCTACTCATTCAAGGATTTTTCTTTATTTTTACAATTTTCTACATTGTAGAATAATAGTGAAGACATCAAAACTATGAAATAACACATATGGAATCATGTAGTAACCAAAAAAGTGTTAAACAAATCAAAATATTTTATATTTGAGAGTCTTCAAATAGCCACCATTTGCCTTGATGACAGCTTTGCACACTCTTGGCATTCTCTCAACCAGCTTCACCTGGAATGCTTTTCCAACAGTCTTGAAGGAGTTCCCACATATGCTGAGCACTTGTTGGCTGCTTTTCCTTCACTCTGCTTTCCGACTCATCCCAAACCATCTCAATTGGGTTGAGGTCGGGTGATTGGGTTGAGGTCGGGTGATTGTGGAGGACAGGTCACCTGATACAAGCTGAACCTTGGCAAGACGGAGCTGCTCTTCCTCCCGGGAAGGACTGCCCGTTCCATGACCTCGCCATCACGGTTGACAACTCCGTTGTGTCCTCCTCCCAGAGTGCGAAGAGCCTTGGCGTGACCCTGGACAACACCCTGTCGTTCTCCGCTAACATCAAGGCGGTGACCCGATCCTGTAGGTTCATGCTCTACAACATTCGGAGAGTACGACCCTGCCTTACACAGGAAGCGGCACAGGTCCTAATCCAGGCACTTGTCATCTCCCGTCTGGATTACTGCAACTCGCTGTTGGCTGGGCTCCCTGCCTGTGCCATTAAACCCCTACAACTCATCCAGAATGCCGCAGCCCGTCTGGTGTTCAACCTTCCCAAGTTCTATCACGTCACCCCGCTCCTCCGCACACTACACTGGCTTCCAGTTGAAGCTCGCATCTGCTACAAGACCATGGTGCTTGCCTACGGAGCTGTGAGGGGAACGGCACCTCCGTACCTTCAGGCTCTGATCAGTCCCTACACCCAAACGAGGGCATTGCGTTCATCCACCTCTGGCCTGCTGGCTCCCCTACCTCTGCTGAAGCACAGTTCCCGCTCAGCCCAGTCAAAACTGTTCGCTGCTCTGGCACCCCAATGGTGGAACAAGCTCCCACACGACGCCAGGACAGCGGAGTCACTCACCACCTTCCGGAGACATTTGAAACTTTAATAATAATTGTAAAGTGGTTATCCCACTGGCTATAAGGTGAATGCACCAATTTGTAAGTCGCTCTGGATAAGAGCGTCTGCTAAATGACGTAACTGTAAATGTAAATACAGCACTCCATCACTCTCCTTCTTGGTCAAATAGCCCTTACACAGCCTGGAGGTGTGTTTTGGGTCATTGTCCTGTTGAAAAACAAATGTTAGTCCCACTAAGCCCAAACCAGATGGGATGGCGTTTCGCTGCAGAATGCTGGGGTAGCCATGCTGGTTCAGTATGCCTTGGATTCTAAATAAATCACAGACAGTGTCAGCAGCAAAACACCCCCACACCATAACACCTCCAGATATCATCCGTTCACCCACACTGCGTCTCACAAAGACACGGCAGTTAGAACCAAAAATCTCAAATTTGGACTCATCAGACCAAAGGACAAATTTCTACCAGTGGTTGTGTTTCTTGGCCCAAGCAAGTCTCTTATTTTTATTGGTGTCCTTTAGTAGTGGTTTCTTTGCAGCAATTCGACCATGAAGGCCTGATTAACACAGTCCCCTCTGAACAGTTGATGTTGAGATGTGTCTGTTACTTGAACTCTGTGAAGCATTTATTTGGGCTGCAACTTCTGAGGCTGGTAACTCCAATGAACTTATCCTCTGCAGCAGAGGTAACTCTGAGTCTTCCATTCCTGTGGCGGTCCTCATGAGAGCCAGTTTCATCATAGCGCTTGATGGTTTTTGCGACTGCACTTGAAGAAACTTTCAAAGTTCTTGAAATGTTCCAGATTGACTGACCTTAATGTCTTAAAGTAATGATGGACTGTCATTTCTATTTGCTTATTTGAGCTGTTCTTGCCATAATGTGGACTTGGTCTTTTACCAAATAGGGCTACAGTGGCTTGCGAAAGTATTCAACCCCTTGGCATTTTTCCTATTTTGTTGCCTTACAACCTAGAATTGAAATTGATGTTTTTGGGGGTTTGTATCATTTGATTTACACGACATGCCTACCACTTTGAAGATGCATAATATTTTTGTGAAACAAAGAAGAAATAAGACAAAAAAACTGCAAACTTGAGCGTGCATGACTATTCACCCCCCAAATGCAATACTTTGTAGAGCCACCTTTTGCAGCAATTACAGCTGCAAGTCTCTTGGGGTATGTCTCTATAAGCTTGGCACATCTAGCCACTGGGTAATTTTGCCCAATCTTCAAGGCAAAACTGCTCCAGCTCCTTCAAGTTGAATGGGTTCCGCTGGTGTACAGCAATCTATAAGTCATACCATAGATTCTCAATTGGATTGAGGTCTGGGCTTTGACTAGGCCATTCCAAGACATTTAAATGTTTCCCCTTAAACCACTCGTCAAAAGTTTGGACACACCTACTCATATGTGTTATTTCATAGTTTTGATGTCTTCACTATTATTCTACAATGTATAATGTGTTCTAAAACTTTTGACCGGTAGCGTATATATATACATGTATTATTATTATTATTATTAACAACAAATCAATACAGAAAGTACATGGGGAACACAAGTATATATAAAGAATATACAAAGGACCATTGGGCTAGGGGGTACAATATCACATTACACAAGGACCTTAAGGGACATATACACACATTTATAATTTCATTGTCTTAAAATATAGTTCAATTAATTTTTGTAAGGTAAGAAAACCTGGTGTTTTGTTTGTAATTTTACATTTGTGAATATGAAATTTGGCCAAAATAATAATTAAATTAATTACATACAATTGTTTCAACTTATTTATATCGTAGGTAAAGAATCCAAGCTGTACATCTCTCCATAATAGTGTAAAATCTTAATAAATGTGTTCAATTATAAATCTACTGATGTCTACAGATTCCTTACATGAATACAATGCCAAAAAAAATGCAAAACCGTTTCTGGGTGGTCATTAAAAAAGGTACAATTTGAATTTATATTTTTCTTAAATTTCTTCATATAGTGGTTGGCAGGATAATATTAATGAATAATTTAAAAAGAAACGTCCTTAATTTTGTTAATAACTAGGTATGTGTGTGGCAACATCCAAACTTTTTTCCAACGGATATTATCAATCAAACCATTCCAATAAGGCATGACATAAGGTATAGATAGATACACCATCCTGCTGAAACAAGGTTCGTATAGCTCTATTGTTGTTGAATGGACCAAAAGAAAAACAAATATTTCCTACCTACGAGTTAACAGGGTTAATCGTAGGTATGTTCTGAGGGTCAGGTCTTGACACGTTCCTGAATAATTAAGCAACACCTGAGGGAATGGCATCTAAAACAATTGCAAAATCTTTAGGTGTTACAGGGATCTTGCAAAGTGATAAGAATGTCTTATAATTCAGTAAAAGACCCTCTGCAATTACAAGTTGGCTCACCAATAGGATATTATTTCGGAACCAATATTCTAAAAGCAAATAAGTATTTTTATACAATATGTCCCGATTATTCCATATATAATATCTGTGAGGAGAAAGATTATGCTTAGAAATTAAGGACCATGACAAGAAAACCTGCCGATGAAAAGCAGAGTTTCACTGGAACTTTGTCAATATTATAATTGCAAACCAACATGAAGTTATGGCCACCATAAGTAGAGAAGACATGATGAGGAATAAAGTTCCACATAGAAGTGGGTCTTCTCAAGAACTGTTTAATCCAATTGATCTTAAAAGTTATTATTTAAGGTAGTAAAGTCCAGAAAATCAGCCCATTACAACAGTTTTCCTAATGTAATGGGTACGGTTTCTCCACAGAAAGTTGAAAAGCATCTGGTCAATCTCTGCATATTTTACCGTCAAGATATAAAGATAGAGCTGCATATGTTAGCCTAGAGATACAGTGAGGGAAAAAAGTATTTGATCCCCTGCTGATTTTGTACGTTTGCCCACTGACAAAGAAATGATCAGTCTATAATTTTAATGGTAGGTTTATTTGAACAGTGAGAGACAGAATAACAACAAAAAAATCCAGAAAAACGCATGTCACAAATGTTATAAATTGATTTGCATTTTAATGAGGGAAATAAGTATTTGACCCCCTCTCAATCAGAAAGATTTCTGGCTCCCAGGTGTCTTTTATACAGGTAACGAGCTGAGATTAGGAGCACACTCTTAAAGGGAGTGCTCCTAATCTCAGCTTGTTACCTGTATAAAAGACACCTGTCCACAGAAGCAATCAATCAGATTCCAAACTCTCCACCATGGCCAAGACCAAAGAGCTCTCCAAGGATGTCAGGGACAAGATTGTAGAACTACACAAGGCTGGAATGGGCTACAAGACCATCGCCAAGCAGCTTGGTGAGAAGGTGACAACAGTTGGTGCGATTATTCGCAAATGGAAGAAGCACAAAATAACTGTAAATCTCCCTCGGCCTGGGGCTCCATGCAAGATCTCACCTCGTGGAGTTGCAATGATCATGAGAACAGTGAGGAATCAGCCCAGAACTACACAGGAGGATCTTGTCAATGATCTCAAGGCAGCTGGGACCATAGTCACCAAGAAAACAATTGGTAACACACTACTCCATGAAGGACTGAAATCCTGCAGCGCCCGCAAGGTCCCACTGCTCAAGAAAGCACATATACAGGCCCATCTGAAGTTTGCCAATGAACATCTGAATGATTCAGAGGAGAACTGGGTGAAAGTGTTGTGGTCAGATGAGACCAAAATGGAGCTCTTTGGCATCAACTCAACTCGCCGTGTTTGGAGGAGGAGGAATGCTGCCTATGACCCCAAGAACACCATCCCCACCGTCAAACATGGAGGTGGAAACATTATGCTTTGGGGGTGTTTTTCTGCTAAGAGGACAGGACAACTTCACCGCATCAAAGGGACGATGGACGGGGCCATGTACCGTCAAATCCTGGGTGAGAACCTCCTTCCCTCAACCAGGGCATTGGAAATGGGTTGTGGATGGGTATTCCAGCATGACAATGACCCAAAACACACGGCCAAGGCAACAAAGGAGTGGCTCAAGAAGAAGCACATTAAGGTCCTGGAGTGGCCTAGCCAGTCTCCAGACCTTGATCCCATAGAAAATCTGTGGAGGGAGCTGAAGGTTCGAGTTGCCAAACGTCAGGCTTGAAACATTAATGACTTGGAGAAGATCTGCAAAGAGGAGTGGGACAAAATCCCTCCTGAGATGTGTGCAAACCTGGTGGCCAACTACAAGAAACGTCTGACCTCTGTGATTGCCAACAAAGGTTTTGCGACCAAGTACTAAGTCCTGTTTTGCAGAGGGGTCAAATACTTATTTCCCTCATTAAAATGCAAATCAATTTATAACATTTTTGACATGCGTTTTTCTGGATTTTGTTGTTGTTATTCTGTCTCTCACTGTTCAAATAAACCTACCATTAAAATTATAGACTGATCATGTCTTTGTCATTGGGCAAACGTACAAAATCTGCAGGGGATCAAATACTTTTTTCCCTCACTGTACCTTCAGCCTTGGTTATTAGGACTCTTCCTTTTAAAGAGAAGTCCGTCTGTAGCCATTGATTTAGCTTCTTCTGGATTTTTTAAATAAGAGGGTTAAAATTTAGTAAGCCTCTAGACTTCTGATCCTTAGTAATGGTTATTCCTAAATATGTAAGTGCTTCTTTCACTGGAATACCATAATATGACGGTGCCACACAATCTTTGACAGCCATGAGTTCACATTTATTAATGTTAAGACATAGACCAGATGCTTTGGAAAATGATTTTATCACATTGATCGGTATGGGAATCTGACTTGCGTCTTTCAGAAAAAAGTGTAGAAGAACCTGTTGTTCTCATCCAACTTGTTGGTCTCGTCATCATCATCGATGCTTCCGTTCTGCTGCGAAGGAGGAGCCCTGTCGCGCACTGTATCTTGGGGTTTTGTTAGCACGTCGAAGACAGCACTGTGAGCAAGTCTTTCTCCAGACTCCACCATCACCCGCTTTTACATCTTTCTCAACTAATAACATGGACGCGGGGTTCTTCCGCGTAAGATATTTAAATATTTACTATTACTCGTTAAATGGTGTTCAAAATGTATAATATATTCGTTTGGGTTTGTAAATATGTGCCATTGTAGATGGACGAGCTCGTGCGCCATTCCGCTGCAATGAGAAGCTAATGTAAAGATGGCGGCTGCGTTAGCTAGCAAGTTATCGTTATCTAGCTAGCTAACCTAGCTATAGATATGTTGGATTGAAGCAAGCCGATAAATTTGGCGTATGTGTTCCCATTTTCATTACTGATGTAGTTACAGGTGATAACTACAAAAATGTTTTATCTAATATAATACTTGGTTGCAAAATGGGTTTGTATAATTCTAGCCATACTACGGTACAGAGTCAGGCTGAGCATGTCTACTCGTACTCGGGCCTTATCGCACAATATCTAGATTAGTATTAGCTAATTACATAAACCGACGTATATTCTCCATAACAAGTGTTCATATTAGGGACTTAGTTTCTACATAATGTTTGACACCTATACAATTAAATTATGTTTCTGATGTCGGCTATCTAACGTTATGTGCCACTTTGTGACGTAGTTAACGTTAGCTAATGAATGCTCAACTCTGTCCTCTTATATCGAGGCGGAATTGAGTATTGCTGGTCGCGCGATTTACTGCACACAACATTGAGTCACCATCAGTAGATACTTGTAAGAATGTAAATTCTGAAATCGCTTACCTGTCCCTATCAATGTTTGGCCGGTACAACTGCTGTCCTTCCGTGGGGTGCTAAAATTAATACTTTTAATAAAACATTTATAAAATACAATTACCGACTTTTCCCTAATTTGTTGCTCAACTCAGCGCAAATGCGCATGTTCCAGTTGAGCAACACAAATGAGGGAAAAGTCGGTGGTTGTATTAAATAAAATATTTAATTAAAAGTACGAATTTCAGCACCCGCTTATGGACTGCAGTTGTACAGGCCAAACATTGATAGGGACAGGTACAGGAAAGCCTATTGACCGATGGTGACTCAATGAGTACGGTTACATGCACACAATAATGCGATTATTGTGGATAGACAGATTTAATATAGTAGTTTGATTAAAACGTTGACATTCTTTGCAGGAATAACGGGTTTCCCTAATAATCATTTTTACATGGATACATCTAAAATCAGGCTACCTGATCGCACTCTCTTATAAATGCAGGAAATTGCCAATCAAAATAAACGTTCTGTCACAGCGTCCTTGTTATTTTTGGGAAGTATATTTGATTCTTAGTTTGGACATATAAAGTTTGTATGTGGAAACTATTTCTAAGACTCATACATTGTTGTTACGAACTCCCTTCACTCGTGCTAAAGAGAGAGGCTTGCACTACTGGTGCTGGGCACATGCGCAGATCAAATGCACAGCTAGAACGCTGATTTAAGGTATCCCAATCATTTGAAAGAGTGCTCAGAAAACCAGGTGTTTAAATCGGTGTATGCTTACTTCGATTTTGGCCATATGTGGATTAAGATAAGCAGAGTAAGATGTTTACATGACTATTGCATAATCTGCCTACTGTCATAATCAGTTTGATATTGAATTATTCCTTTGCATGTAAACTTAGCTCAATGTTGGTGCTAGCAAATATCCCGACCGGTTATCAATACTCGACTCGCCTCGATATAAGAGAACAGAGTTCAGCGTTCCTCAGCTAAGCAAACGTTGGTGTCTGCGGAAGGGACAAGTACAAACAATAAAGAACAAACATTTATTGTGATAGTTGATACAGATGTTATATAAACTAATTTTGTACTTGTTTCATACAGGGCACAAGTGCAGAACAGGACAATCGCTTCAGCAACAAGCAGAAGAAACTTCTAAAGCAACTGAAATTTGCAGAATGTCTGGAAAAGAAGGTATGATAAACAACAAACTAGCATCAAAGCACATCTTCTAATTGAATTGAAATGCCCCCACAAGTAAATATGGTAAAATAATGGCGTAACAGAATGGCACCGGAGGAGATGGCTGCCGTTTTATGGGCTCCTAACCATTTGTGCTATTGTGTGTTTTTTCGTACATAATGTTTCTGCCACCGTCTCTTATGACCGAAAAGAGCTTCTGGATATCAGGACAGCGATTATTCACCTCGTATTGGACAAAGATTTTTTCTTTAACGAGTCGGACGCAAAGGATTTTCTGCAGACACCCGACAAGGCCCAAATCCCTGTCATTCGCATGTGAAAGAGATGGAGATGTCGGGGTGCCTTGTAAGGATCCGACGGCGAGTGTGTAATCTGCCTCTACCATCAGTTTGTATGGATAAGAGCGTCTGCTAAATGACTTAAATGTGGCGCACAATTGGTCCAGGGTAGGGGAGGGAATGGCCGGCAGGGATGTAGGTCGGTAACTGTAAGCCGCTCTGGATAAGAGCGTCTGCTAAATGACTAAAATGTCAATGTAATGTAAATCTGTCCTATTAGCCAACGTACAATAATTGGATAAAAAAATAGACTTAACTAAGATCGTGGATATCCTACCAACGGGACATTAAAAATATAATAATATCTTATGTTTCACCGATGGATAACATACAGCTGGCGGGATATACGCTGTGTCGGCAAGCTGGAACAGCTGCCTCCGGTAAGACAAGGGGTGGCGGTCTGTATATATTTGTAAACAACAGTTGGTGCATGAAATCTAATATTAAGGAAGTCTCAAGGTTTTGCTCGCCTGAGGTAGAGTATCTCATGGTAAGCTGTAGACCACACTATTTACCAAGAGTGTATTCATCTATATTTTTCGTAGCTGTCTATTTACCACCACAAACCGATGCTGGCACTAAGACTGCAGTCAATGAGCTGTATAAGGCCATAAGCAAACAGGAAAACGCTCATCCAGAGGCGGCACTCCTAGTGGCCGGGGACTTTAATGCAGGGAATGTAAATCAGTTTTACCTAATTTCTACCAGCATGTTAAATGTGCAACCAGAGGAAAATAAACTCTAGACCACCTTTACTCCACACACAGAGACGCGTACAAAGCTCTCCCTCGCCCTCCATTTGGCAAATCTGACCATAACTCTGTCCTCCTGATTCTTGCGGACAAGCAAAAACTAAAGCAGGAAGCACCATTTGACTTGGTCAATAAAGAAGTTGTCAGATGACGCAGATGCTAAGCTACGGGACTGTTTTGCTAGCACAGACTGGAATATGTTCCGGGATTCTTCCGATAGCATTGAGGAGTACACCACATCAGTCACTGGCTTCATCAAAGGGTAGAGCTGCCGCTTTCAAGGAGCAGCACTCTAAACCGGACGCTTTAAAGAAATCCCGCTATGCCCTCCGACGAACCATCAAACAGGCAAAGCGTCATTACAGGACTAAGATTGAATCATACTACACCGGCTCCGACCCTCATCGGATGTGGCAGGGCTTGCAAACGATTGCAGACTACAAAGGGAAGCACAGCTGCGAGCTGCCCAGTGACATGAGCCTACCAGGCGAGGTAAATTATTTATATGTTCGCTTCGAGGCAAGCAACGCTGAAGCATGCATGAGAGCATCAGCTGTTCCGGATGACTGTGTGATCACGCTCTCCGTAGCCGATGTGAGTAAGACCTTTAAACAGGTCAACATTCACAAGGCCGCAGGGCCAGACGGATTACCAGGAAGTGTACTCCGAGCATGCGCTGACCAACTGGCAAGTGTCTTCACTGACATTTTCAACCTGTCCCTGACTGAGTCTGTAATACCAACATGTTTCAAGCAGACCACCGTAGTCCCTGTGCCCAGGAACACTAAGGTAACCTGCCTAAATGACTACCGAACCGTAGCACTCACGTCTGTAGCCATGAAGTGCTTTGAAAGGCTGGTCATGGCTCACATCAACACCATTATCTCAGAAACCCGCCCCGACAGATCCACGGATGATTCAATCTCTATTGCACTCCACACTACCCTTTCCCACCTGGACAAGAGGAACACCTACGTGAGAATGCTGTTCATTGACTATAGCTGAGCGTTCAACACCATAGTGCCCTCAAAGCTCATCACTAAGCTAAGGACCCTGGGACTAAACACCTCCCTCTGCAACTGGATCCCGGACTTCCTGACGGGCTGCCCCAAGGTGATAAGGGTAGGTAACAACATCTGCCACGCTGATCCTCAACACGGGAGACCCTCAGGGCTGCGTGCTCAGTCCTCTCCTGTACTCCCTGTTCACCCATGACTGCATGGCCAGGCACGACTCCAACACCATCAAGTTTGCTGACTACACAACAGTGGTAGGCCTGATCACCGACAACGATGAGACAGCCTATAGGGAGGAGGTCAGAGACCTGGCCGTGTGGCGCCAGGATAACAATCTCTCCCTCAACGTGATCAAGACAAAGGAGATGATTGTGGACTACAGGAAAAGGACAGAGCACGCCCCCATTCTCATCGACGGGGCTGTAGTGTAGCAGGTTGAGAGCTTCAAGTTCCTTGGTGTCCACATCACCAACAAACTATCATGATCCAAACACACCAAGACCGTCGTGAAGAGGGCATGACAAAGCCTATTCCCCCTCAGGAGACTGAAAAGATTTGACATGGGTCCTCATATCCTCAAAAGGTTCTACAGCTGCACCATCGAGAGCATCGTGACTGGTTGCATCACTGCCTGGTATGGCAACTGCTCGGCCTCCGACCGCAAGGCACTACAGAGGGTAGTGTGTACGGCCCAGTACATCACTGGGGCCAAGCTTCCTGCCATCCAGTACCTCTATACCAGGCGGTGTCAGAGGAAGGCCCTAAAAATTGCCAAAGACTCCAGCCACCCTAGTCATAGACTGTTCTCTCTGCTGCTGCACGGCTTCTTAACAGCTTCTACCCCGAAGCCATAAGACTCCTGAACAGCTAATCAAATGGCTACCCGGGCTATTTGCATTGTTCCCCCCCTCTTTTACACTGCTGCTACTCTGTTTATTATCTATGCATAGTCACTTTAACTCAACCTACATGTACATATTACCTTAATTACCTCGACTAACCTGTGCCCCTTCACATTGACTCTGTACCGGTACCCCCTGTATATAGCCTCACTATTGTTATTTTACTGCTGCTCTTTAACTATTTGTTACTTTTTATTTCTTATTTTTTTATTAAATGTTTTTTAGTTTTTTTTTATGGTATTCTTTCTTAAAATTGCATTGTTGGTTAAGGGCTTGTAAGTAAGAATTTCGCTAAGGTCTACACATTGTTGTATTCGTCGCATGTGACAAATACAATTGGATTTAATAGGCATAACTTCTGTATTGCCTAATTTGGTTTAAAGGGATACTTCAGGATTTTGGCAATTAAGCCCTTTATCTACTTCCCCAGAGTCAGATGAACTCATCGATGCCATTTTTAGGTCTCTGTGTGCAGTTTGAAGGAAGTTGCTAAATAGTGCTAGTGCAATTGCTAACTAGCGTTAGCGCAATGACTGGAAGTCTATGGTATCATGCTAACATACCCATAGACTTCCAGTCATTGCGCTAATGCTAGTTAGTTATTGGCTCACGAAACTACCTCAAACTTCCTTCATACTGGACACAGAGATATAAAAATGGAATCCAGAAGTTCATCTGACTCTGGAGAAGTAGATAAAGGGCCTCATTGCCAAAATCTCTACGTATCCCTTTAAGTGTGCAATGGGTTGAAGTTAGGAATGTGTTTGAACTTCTTCCTGATTCTTCCTCCCCTAGGTGGATATGACCAAGGTGAACCTGGAGGTCGTCAAACCTTGGATCACTCAGCGAGTGACTGAGGTCCTGGGGTTCGAGGATGACGTCGTCATAGAATTTATATTTAACCAGCTGGAAGAAAAGGTAATACTATTGACTCCAATTCCTCCCAGTTCTTGTAATTCAGATGTGATTTATATTAACTTAATATAAGGCAAAGAGGTTTATTTAACAGAAAGTGTATTGATAAGAAGGGACACAATATAAATGCAGATGGGGCAAGCGCGACCACCGGTGTCCAGTATACATCATTTTTGAATGACCCAACGTTTTTGCTGTGATATGTGACGAAGTGCCTTTGTGCCACAGTTTTCTAATGATGATGTGATTTATGATTCAAAAGGCCTGAACCAATATGGATGTTATACCTTGCATCAGAAGTATAGCACCAACACCTTATTAGCTCTCTGCTGAGCCCAAAGTGTCACTGAGCCCAACTCTCCCTGATGCAGTGTGTGGTTTGAGGTGAGTTATGGTCAGGGATCAACATGCTAGTGATAGAAACACTTGGATAATGCCATGCCATTTTCTCCATATACTTTTGAATTGCACCACTAGTTTTTCTTTATCTCCTCTGTATCCTGTCTTTGGAGGGTGCTAAAATTGACAGAATACAGTTGAACTGTTAGGCTATTGATTCTCATTTAATTAGTTTAGACAAAAATTACATCAGTAGTATCTTCAATCTGGGCTGTGGCAAAACTGTGCTTTAAACATTATTACCAAGCCCACTAAGTGATTTTGGTGAATATTACCATGCACATGGACGCTGTTCTGCATAAATAAGTTACATCAGTGTACTAGTTGTCCAAGGTTTCCTTCCAGTTTGTTACATTTCATTTCCCCCTCCTTGAAATTGCCCTCAATTTGGAAAATCCAATCTCATGGGTAAAATTATACTCATGCGTTCTACCACTCATACCACATTTCCCCCCGCTTAACTAGCATTTGGCCTATAAAACATGACTTCAAGGGGAAATTAGATTTAATAAACTGGATGAAACCTCAGATATAGAAAAAGGAAATGTTCAAGGTTATTGATAGCCTTATAGTTAATCAACAACTGTTTTTTAATGAACAAATGTATGACTCCCAACAACCCTAGGATGCTTTATATTCATACAAAGGTGTTACTGGAATCCTGTAAGTTATCTTACTATCTGTTTTAGTGAACCTAGCCTAATACTGGGAGGGAAAATACATTCAGCAACCGCATACCATATCATTTCTGTGCTGTTATCTTTTGGAGGTGGGTTTTAAGCTAAATGCTTTAACAGCACAGCAATGATAAGAAAAGTCCTTATTCATCATTATTTGTGAGCTAAAGGGGTATCTAACTTTTTAATTCTTGACCTACATGTTGAAATAAAACCCCTTTCAAATGTTTTGTGCACTCATTATTGCTTGTTCGTCTCTTACAATTTAGATAAATGATATAACAATAAACTCAAGGTGGTTGAGTCTCAAGCAGTAGGGCGGCGGAAGCAAGCCAAGGGAGCGTCTCTTTCTGCAGGAGACTCGGGCGCTCCATACCCACTGATCCTGCGGGACACGCTGAAGACACCGGGACTGTACTTGCAGTGTTGGGTTTTGATGCACTCTGTTTTGTGGATATCTGTTAATCTCTCAAAGAGTAGACTTGGGAGACAGAGAACAACAGGGCAGGGAAACTAGTGGGGGGACTGGCAGGGAAAGATATCTGGTCAGTTATTTTCCATCATGATTGATGAAAATATTAGTGATGGATGGGAGATTTATTCATCAGAATATTTTATGATGGGTAACTCTGCCTTAATGCATGTAGTGGGGGTGCTTATACATGGATGATGTACTAGTTTTGTCTCCCCTCAGCTATTCTCAGTTTCAGGTTTAAATTACCTAACTAATGGGGTGGTGAGAGAGAATTTGAATTGCACCATTTTATCACAGCCTCAACAGAACAAAGGTTAGGTTGCAATGAAGCAGTCTGTGTTGGGGCCCAGGGGTCATACTGTAGCTATTGTCTTTTGTTATGAAGATGGCTGCTATTATTTAGCAGGCAGGTATAGCTTAGTGAGGAAACAAAGGGGGAGGCAGTCGCTGAGCGAGACCCCCCCCCCCCCCCCCACCCCCTTTCACTCTTGTGAGTTCTCCCTCCATGTTAAATTGGTGTGTTGTCTTTCTCTCCCCCTTGGTGTGTGTGTTGCAGCACCCGGACAGTAAGATGATGCAGATCAACCTGACGGGCTTCCTGAATGGGAAGAATGCCAGAGAGTTCATGAGGGACCTGTGGCCTCTGCTGCTCAGCGCTCAGGACAACATCGCCGGTATCCCCTCCGCCTTCCTAGAGCAGAAAAAAGAGGAGATCAAACAGAGACAGGTAAGCAACCAGACACAATCTCACAATCACCACATTGTCAGGCACATGTATTTGTACTAGGGCTGAATGATTGGGACAAATTGTCATTTTCTTTTTGCTAGATATTGACATTTTCTAACACTTGTGAAAACTTGGTAATTCCACCAGACATGGTTAAAACAAGTGTCAGGGTAGAGAACATCACTTCTAAAATGAGATCATATTTATTAATACGTACTGTGCTAACTAAACACAAAACCAAATGAAACATATTTTCCATCATTGTTATACTTATGATAATAGATAGGATCATTACACCTACATATTAACATTAATTTTAAACATGAGCATCAAAATAAAGTGTGCTTTAAGTGCAGCACTTATTCATTAATTAACATGATTTCCAATTTTACCATTAAATAAATAATGAACTTAAATAACATAAGTTAATTATTTATTCAGGCAGCCGTAGGCAATGTGTAGCCTGTGTCCAAAACATTTGGAGTCTGGTTCAGTCATTCTACGCGATGGCCTTGACAACGTGTGCGCTGTTATCGTTATGCACACTTGCTGCTCCTCATTCAGTCCCCAGGCGGCTAAAGCTTCTTACATAATAAACATAATATGCCATTTAGCAGACGCTTTTATCCAAAGCGACTTACAGTCATGCGTGCATACATTTTTTGTGTATGGGTGGTCCCGGGGATCGAACCCACTACCTTGACGTTACAAGCGCCGTGCTCTACCAGCTGAGCTACAGAGCGATGTTTTGTCCCGTGTGATCTCCGTGGAAGTAGCCTATGATGTTTGCAAGCAAAGACCTTAAGTTGAAACTCCTTTTCAAGAAAGTGTACTGTCAAACGAATGTAGGGCTCAGTTCAACTACGAATGGTCTGTTGTAATCGCATAATAATCAACATGTGTGCGCTCTGTTTCAACTTCTCGCTTCAAATTGTTATACAGTGTTGGGATGGAGACTTGGGAGAAATATGTACGAGATGGAATCTTGTATCTCCTGTCCAGCTTGTTAATCACCTTGAAGCCGTCTTTGCTGACTGTAAATAGGAATCATGTCTTTGTCTATGAGATAGCCTCAGTAATTTATATCACCTATGGGGCTGCGGCAGGGTTTCCGTTAACCGGTTAATGCCGGCTTTTGGCCTATAAAAAAAATGAAAAGCCAATAAATACAACTGTTGCCGTCCAAATTGTCTGGCAGAAATAAAAAAAATCCATTGCAAAATAATGCTTTTTATTCGTTGATGGAAATACCAGTCGATGTGCTCCAACTTCAAAGGCAAATAAATCGTCAAGCTCCTTGGAAATTACTGTCTGGCTCAGGCTGACCTATTTTACTGTCTTTCTATTATTACTCACGCAAAAGACGTGAGGTCTTCATGAGGGACTTCAGCTTAATGTACCCTGAAAAATTGTGTTGATTATCCCTGTTTCCGTTGTGCCCGCCGAGAGGGGATTCTTTCTCCAAAACAGAGTAAAGACGTCCTCAAGATCGCTCCTTCTTGAGAACAAAGTAACGAGGCTCTTGTGCGTCGCAAACTGCTCCGAGGAGTTGCACACTTTTAACTTCCCAACAGCAGCGGCTCACTTTGAGCAGGCCAAGGTCTGCTGCAAACGCAAGTAAATTATAGCGAAATTATTTTTGTCAGGCCTGGTCCTAGCAGTTCTGCTGCCGCCCTAGGCAAAATGAACATATGCTGCCTTTGTCATGTATAGTATGAAGATTTGGTAATTATGTGTATCATGCACTATTGGTGCATTTTAGTTGAGCTTATTCAGTTGCACTTGGAAACTAAACATGGTTGCCAACTATTCACATCGGAGTTACAATGTTGCAATCACTAGGCAGCCAACTGCCTATAGTCGAAAACAGAGTTATCAATAAGCCACGTATATCACACATGACACGAGCCATGACCCCATGATAGTTCAAATTACAATAAAAATAACATTAACAGCAGCCAGTAGAACTAAAAAGAGTGAGGTAATTTGAGCTTTGGAAACGAGTGCTTTTATAAATGCATGGTGCGGGCCTCGTTTCAGCCTTAACTAATGTTTATTTCCGTATCAAATTTGATAGTCCAACATCAGTTTTATAATTTCTTCATTTTGTGGCTGCCTCGAGTGACCTCTTTCCACTGCTGTGGTGCTGAATCGCACCGGTAGTGAGGCGGGCCGGCCCGGTCATGGCTAGACGGGATCCAGCTTTTGTCAAATTAATGTCAAAAGTAGATTTTTTTAGCTAACCCTTTTCCTAATTCTCCTAACCTGCTACATTCAGCTAACCTGCTACTAAAAGTCAAGTCTGACGTTCATTTGACAAAAGCTGGATCTCTTCTAGCCGTGACCGACCGGCCCTGGTGTTCGTAGACAGACATGTTTTGTTATTTATTAGGCCTAAATAAAATGGTCATGCCTAGGCTAAATTAAATTAGAGGCCTAGATTGTATTTGAAAACAGCTGTTTTATTTGTTAGTTAACATTTTCATACAAGTAAACTATAGGACAGGTCATTCGCAAATTATATTATACAAATATATTTTGAGGTTGTTTTATTACTGTGCAGGCGACTTGTTCTTCTAGGCTAAATGTTTTTTAAAAATATTAATTTAGGATTTATAGCAGGGATGAAGATGCAACGGGCTATGTTTTGCTTTTCAATAAAACCTGTCATTTTGTTATAAGAACATCGTTCTACTTTATTTTATTACACCTTTACAGGATAATTTCCATTCTGTTAAGATGAATTACAATAATCTAAATGTGATTTTGAGCACCGTGGGTGGACGCCCTAATGCTTTAAGCACCCAATGCATGGATGTCCGGTAAATTTAAAATGTTGCGATTTGCATTGTCCGGTGCCAAATTTTACTAGCGTAAACCCTGGTCTGCAGGATGTTTTTTCGTTAGTGCTAGCAGCACGCATGTTTCCAACACACTTTGGAGGTGAAGCCCTTTCTCTCCTCACCAGCATCTAACTGCGCTCTAAGCGGGGATGCTTGTGATTGACCAGCGTGTGCATGCTATGCAGCGAGTGAGAGCAAGCTTGTGATTGGTCAGCATCCTCTGTGCATGTAGAGCGTGAATGAACAGAGTATAGTGCATCTCATTGGAGGAGGCACCATAGTCTAGTTTTTGTTGCATTAACGGAGTGTCAAATAAAGAAAATCGCAGCCTCTTGCGATATGGATGTTGCACATGTCAATATTGCAATTTTGATCTGAATTTGATTAATCGTGCAGCCCTAATTTGTACAGTGTTTTACTGCTTTGGCCTCGCATGCTGTTGTCTGTTGCAGATTGAGCAAGAGAAGCTTGCCTCTCTGAAGAAGATTGATGATGAGAAGAAGGAAAAGGAAAACAAAGAAAACCGAGAAAGGGAGAGCCCCAGAAGGTAAGCAAGAATCGCGTTAAATAAAATCCCTTGGAAGTCGACCTCAATCAAAATGTTAAAAGATAGTTAATATGGCATTGGCTCTTATGTTGTTGTGGTGCAGGAGGAAGTCAAGGTCACAGTCTCCACGGCGACGATCTCCAGTGAAGAGGGAGAGGAAGCGCAGTCACTCCCGCTCCCCGAGGCGTAAGCCCAGTCCCAGCAGCTCCCCTCCACCACCAGCTCCAGCTGTCACCCTGGTCAGTGTTACCCTGCCCCAGAGCACTGAGGAGCCCCAGCCTGAGCCAGACACCTCAGAGAGCGCCATACCTGAGCCAGTCATTCAGGAGGCCTCCTCCACCAGGTAAGGGAAAGGTTTGCAATATGCAGGGAAGCGATTTGTCCTGATTTGTTGATTCAATTTCTGACATCAAAATGAAATCTAATTTGTGGCATGTTTTCATTTCCCAGTGATGTGGTGAAGCCGGACACTGTGGTTGTGGTACCTGACTCTGTGACGGATGTCAAAGAACCCTCCCCAGATAAGGCTCCCAAAAAGGAGAGGCCCAAGCCCAGGGAAAGGGAGAAGGATGGCAGGAGAGATAGGCCCCGCCACCGCTCTCGCTCCCATTCCCGCTCCCGCAGACGACCCAGATCACGCTCCAGATCTTACTCCCCCCGGCGGAGGCCGAGCCCCAGGAGACGGATGTCCCCTCGTCGTAGGAGCCCCCCCAGACGTGGCCCCCCAGGCCCCAGACACAGGCGCAGTCGCTCCCCGATCCGCAGGTGAGTGGAGGGCCACAGAAGTGTAGCTGAGTTCAGAAGTGCCTGTCACTGAAGCTGTCATTAACAGCCCTTTGGGATTAACTAGCTACCTTACCAAACAGCATGTGATCCTGAGTTGTGGTTGATTTGTGCTCTCTCCCCTAGGCGGCGCTCTCGCTCCCCATCATCCTCTGGGAGCAGCTCCACGTCTCGCTCACCTCATAAGAAGGCAATGAAGAGAACGTCGACCACACCACCCAGGAAACAGCCCCGCGGCCATGCAGCTGACCCCTCCCTCAGCCCCTCCAGGAGAAGAGCCCCCAATGGCAGCCCCTCTGGGAAGACACAACGCTCTGCCTCCCCTCGGGCCAGAAAGGGCCGGGCCTCAGCCTCCCCATCCAGATCAGCTGGTATGTTAGCTCTACTTACTTTTCTCCATTCCATAATGAACAAAAATATAAACGCAACAAGTATAGTGTTGGTCACATTTTTCATGGGCTGAAATAAAAGATCCCTGAATTTTTCCATACGCACAAAAAGCTTATTTAACATTTTGTGCACAAATTACTTTACATCGCTGTTAGTGAGCGTTTCTCCTTTGCCAAGATAATCCATCCACCTGACAACTGTGGCATATCAGGAAGATGATTAAACAGCATTGTCATTACACAGCTGCACCTTGTGCTGAGGACAATAAAAGGCCACTCTAAAATGTGCAGTTTTTTACATTTGTCATTTAGCAGATGCTCTTATCCAGAGCGACTTACAAATTGGTTTGTCACACAACACAATTCCACAGATGTTTAAAGTGTTGAGGGAGCCTGCAATTGGCATGCTGACTGCCAAAATCTCCACCAGAGCTGTTGCCAGAGAATTGAATGTTCATTTCTCTACCATAAGTCGCCTCACACGTCGTTTTAGAGAATTTGGCAGTACGTCCAACCAGCCTCAAAACTGCAGCCCACGTGTGACCACGCCAGCCCAGGACCTCCACATCCGGCTTCTGCATAAGCTGTCAGAAACCGTCTCAGGGAAGCTCATCTGCGTACTCGTTGTTCTCACCAGGGTCTTGACCTGACTGCAGTTCGGCGTCGTAACCGACTTCAGTGGGCAAATGCTCACCTTCGATGGCTACTGGCATGCTGGAGAAGTGTGCTCTTCACGGATTAATCCCGGTTTCAACTGTACCGGACAGATGGCAAACGGCGTGTAAGGCGTTGTCTGGGCGAGGGGTTTGCTGATGTCAACGTTGTGAACAGAGTGCCCCATTGTGGGGTTATGGTATGGGCAGGCATAAGCTACGGGCAACGAACACAATTGCATTTTATCAATGGCAATTTCAATGCACAGAGATAGATACCACGACGAGATCCGCGTTAGGAAGAGGGTGGGAAAGTAGATCCTATTACATTTACATTTTAGTCATTTAGCAGACGCTCTTATCCAGAGCGACTTACAGTTAGTGAGTGCATACATTTTCATACTGGCCCCCCGTGGGAAACGAACCCACATCCCTGGTATTGCAAGCGCCATGCTCTACCAACTAGTTACATAGGTCCCCTGTAGCTCCAAGTCTGGGCACCCCTGCTATACGTGCTTGTTTTGTCACACAAACTGAAATTAGGCGAGCTATTCACATTTTAGCAACCAGGAAATGACTGAGCGATTTCTGCATAGTGCAGCTTTAAACAGAAAATCTACTCAAACTGTCTTTTGGTATTTTTTAATTAGTCCACTGTTGATACAGTCCCAAATGTTTTGCATGTCAGCAGTCAAGTTTTCAAGATACTGGAATTGGATATTGGCATTTTGCATTATCATGATGTGGCCGGTGACACATTTTATTCTTAAGTCCAATAACTTGACTGCTGACATGCAAAACATTTTAGGACTGTATCAACAGTGGTCTGTAGTGAACTCAGCCCTATGTAACTTCCTCACCTTTACATACACCCTTCCTCTAAAAGAGCATCCAGGAATGTCTAAACAATCAGTGACCTGGAAACTATTTACATTACTTCATCTCAAATCCTAGGCAGGCCTAATTTCAGAAGTGGAACACTTTGAGAGGCCTTACTGGCAGGCCTTGACTAATGGAAACTGCTGAATCATAAACCTCTTTTCAGGCTGCAGCAAACATCCTCTTCAAGCATGATTTATCACTCTTACTACTAGTGTTATACAAGCATTTATATTTGTGAATGAGTATTCTTGCTGGAAATATTCTGGCACCTAAAACATCTTTTTGCTTTTCAGGTTCAAAGAAGAAACCAGGAACGAGGAACGATTCACCGTCTCCTGTTCCAAAACCCAGGCAGTCCGAGGCATCAGAGTCAGGTGAGTCTGCCTTCTAGTGCCTGTCTTTGTGTGTCGTTCTGGTGTGATGCACCGTGGGTGTGGGTGGATGTTTGTGTTTAGCTGTTTTCTCTAGCACTGAACGGAGACTCACTGCTTTGCGTTTCAGAGGGGGCTACAGCAGATTCTGTGCAGCAGCGACGTCAGTATCGCAGGCAGAATCGGGAAACGTCTTCAGGTTACAAGCGTTTTTTATTTTGTGTTCCCCACCTCAGCCCATCTTTTTTTCTAACCCACTGTGTCCGTCTCGTCTTGCACCCTCGTCTCGTGGATCTTGAAGCTGTGCCTTAATCCCCATCCACATGTTGCTACTGGGAAATGACGTGTACTGTCTTCTTTCGGATTGGTAACAGAGGCTGGATCATCATCCTCCTCGGAGGATGAGGGGTCCAAGAGGCCGGGCGGCGGGCCAGTGGCGAGGAACGGGGATGTCAGGAGGAGGCGCAGTCACTCCCCCTCCTCCCCCAGGAGACGACACAGGGACGGCTCCCCCAGGTCAGCTACAGACAGTTCTCTCATGCAGTCATGATTATAGATTTTGGACGTTTTGCCTATACCAACAAGACACACACACACTGTCCCACATCATGCATTCCTCATGTAAATCTTTGTTTTCCCTCTACAGAAAAAGACGCTCCCCTTCCCCTGGAGGACGCAGATCTCCCCCAAGACGTCGCAGATCTCCCTCTCCTCCTCCTAGGCGCAGGTAAAAGCCTTATGCCTCTTCTTTCTTTGGGGGGGGGGAATTCCCTCATTACTGAGAATTCTCCAGAATTCAGTGCACCACACCTGAGATTCAAAGAATAACTTGTCTCATATGTCCTCTTTGTTTCCCCAGGTCTCCCTCTCCACTGCCTCGCAGACGCTCCCCCTCCCCCAGACGGTACTCTCCCCCCATCCAGCGGCGATACAGCCCCACTCCCCAGGGCCCACAGAAAAGAAGGCTGTCAGGGTCTCCCTCTCCCAAACGCCTATCCCCGGTGCCCAAGCGCCGTCCCTCCAGGTCCCCTAAACGCAGGAGTCCCCCTCCCCAAAAGAGACGTACACCTCCCTCATCCACCTCTCCCCCCAGACACAGGAAGAGCCCCATGCTCCCATCCAACCGACCAGGCCGGGACACTCGCTCCCCCCCTCCTGCTCACAGTAACCGCCTGTCCCCTTCCCCTGCCAACCGTGGCCGAGCCAGTCCTCAAGGGCGCTTTGACACCTCTCCACCTGGCCAGAGGCGCCAGGCGTCCCCCTCACACAGCAACAGGGCAATCCGCAGGGTGTCCCGGACACCAGAGCCCCGCAAGAACCAGAGGTAAGCAGGCTCTAATTGGTCTTATTAAAGCAAAAGCTTCTGCTGCACAACAATAACTCACACCACTATTTTTAGATGTACACTGAGTGTACAAAACATTAGGAACACCTTTCTAATATTGAGCTGCAGCCCCTTTTGTCCTCAGAACAGAGTCAATCGTTGGGGCATGGACTCTACAAGGTGTTGAAAGCATTCCACAGGGATGCTGGCCCATGTTGACTCTAATGCTTCCCACAGTTGTCAAGTTGGCTTGGATGTCGTTTGGTTGATGTATCATTCTTGATACACATGGGAAACTGTTGAGCGTGAAAAACCCAGCAGCGTTGCAGTTCTTGACACACTCAAACCGATGCGCCACACCTACCATACCCCGTTCAAAGGCACTTAAATCGTTTCTTGCCCATTCACCCTCTGAATGGCACACATACACAGTCTATGTCTCAATTGTCTCAAGGCTTAAAAATCCTTCTTTAACTTGTCTCCTCTCCATCTACACTGATTTTGAAGTGGATTTAACAAGTGACATCAAAAAGGATCGTGGCTTTCACCTGGTCAGTCTGTCATGGAAAGAGCAGGTCTTCCTAATGTTTTGTACACTCAGTGTATATTACAGATATATCACACCTTTTCTCTCCGGTTTCTCCCTATCAGAGCCTCTAAGAGCCCCCAGCCGATGAGGAGAGCGTCATCAAGGTCACCATCTGGTTCCCCTAAACCAGGAGCCCTGAAGCGGCCAGCCGCAGGGACCCCCTCTCCAGGCCGCTCAGCCAGTGGATCGCCATCTGCACCGCCAGCTAAAAAGGCCAGCAGCGGTTCTGGTAGCCCTTCTCCAAACAAGGTGAGTTTAAAGCTGCTATCTGTTAATAGTACGACGTGAGATGAAATATTCGTTTTTTGACTCAACTAAATGGCTAGATAGGGGAGTGTTCTCCTGTGAGTAAAAGCTGGCGTGTGTTGTGTTTCTGGGCACCAATACCATGATAACTTGGTGGAAGACTGAAGTAGTTTAACCAATGAAGTTCATAATGCCCTCTGCTTGGCCCAACTCACTAAATGCAAATTAAATACTTAGTCACTTAGTCACTCGTGGTATTGCTTTGTCATCCCCATCTCAGAATTCTGACACCGAGGCTGGAGGAAAGAAAAACAAGAAGAAGAAGAAGGAAAAGAAACACAAGAAGGAGAAGAAACATAAGAAGCACAAGAAACACAAGAAGGAGAAGAGTGATGTGCCGGTTGCTGTTGGGGACGACCAGGAGAACCTGGGGATGGAGGGGGACGCAGACTCCAACCCAAAAAAGGTGAAGTCTACTCTTCTGATTTACTGAGGGGTTTTAGCCTGCTTCACATCATCTCCGCCACTGCGCCTAGCATCTAAGCGTTGCATCTATTTCATTCAAGATAAACAAAGTTAGACAAGGTTGTAGAAGTTGACTGGTGCACCATCATTTATTGCATGTCATCAGCTAATGTATTCCTTTATGGGGCGGCAGGTAGCTTAGTGATTAAGAGCGTTGTGCCAGTAACCGAGAGGTCGCTGGTTCTAATCCCCGAGCCGACTAGGTGAAAAATCTGTCGATGTGCCCTTGAGCAAGGCACTTAACCCTAATTGCTCCTGTAAGTCGCTCTGGATAAGAGCGTCTGCTAAATGACTAAAATGTAAAATTATATTACTATGATGAAGCATGCTGCAGCATCTTACCACCTAACTTGCAACGTAACCGAAATATGATATAATTAATGCTACCTTTCCTTAAGGAATCAGACAGTGAAGTAGAAGAGTGTCTCGACGACCTGGAGAAGCACCTGAGAGAGAAGGCACTGCGTTCCATGAGGAAAGCTGGAAAGCTGTCCCCTCCACTGTCCTGAGAAGCCCGGTCACTCCCCTCCCTCTTCTTCCTCCTCCGTTTTCCTCCTTTCCTAATTTTCCATTCCCTTTGTTTAGAATTTTTCGTTAACCTTGTTCAGCTTTAGAATGTACAAATTGTTTATTCTTTAGTTTGTTTTCTTTTACAGGTTTGGTAATCTATTGAAAGATGGTTTTTATCAAGAGCTTGATATGTCATGTGAGATCTCCCAATTAATATTATTATTTTAAAATATTTTACCCAAAGTGTGTTATTGCTTATATCCAAACTGTAAGTGTCTTTGTTGGACCCCTCAATTTTCAAGATAAGATCAGGGATGGGAACGGTATAATTATGAAGCTTGCATTGTACAAGTCTCTCATACTACAACATACAAAAGATTTAACTTTGGGAATTTAGGATTGCATGTGCAGCTAGCGCGTCTGCTCTGATGTGCATGAAACGGACTGTAAACAAAAGCAAATACACAGATCAAAGCTGTCATTTTCCCCCTTTTGTCAGCGGGCATTGTATGGTATTGCTATGCTGTGTGCTCTCTAAAATGGGGAACGAATCCGAACAGTCTGTTTTTCCATTATTTTTGTTATGTAATAGAGGTGTTTGGCCTTGCAGTAAATTCTGGCTCTGAAAAAGTCAGTTTAAAAATAACTGGATTTTTCATGAGGATTCTAACTTTCTCTGACCTCATCAGAGAGCCGGGGTTTGATTTCCCACATGGGTTGATATGCAGTCATACTTTGAGTTCACACTGATCCACTCTTTTGCATTGAGCTATTCATTTTTGTGGGACTGCTATTTGACTTGTATTTAAAAACTCCTGCTTTTGTCATCCTTTCAGAATTAAATGATTTTTTTATATTAAAACTCTAAAGTGATTATGTTGTATATTGTAAATTCATGGATATGGCCTGTCCTAGAAAACAGGGTTGGCCACTTGGACAAGATTAGTATGAGATGAAAGGCGAGTTCCTAATGAGTTCAGGAAGCCAAGCTAGAGCTCTGAGACTTAACGTCAGATGTTTTGATCAAGAGAGACCTTTAGAAAATATGCATGTTTTCTCTAACACTAAATATACAAATATGTATTTTACAGTTATAAGGAAGGTGAACTCTTAGTGGTTTTATAATTTGATTATGCTATATTTAAAAAGCATGTCATTTCAAGCCTTATTCATAGTTTTGTTGAATAGGAAATACATAAAATATTAAATTTTAATATTTGTATCATATGTGCTGTGTACTTGAGCTTGTGTCCTCAAAAGTGACTACACCTCAGCAATTTATAACTATTTTTACCAGAAAGGTGAGATTTTAACCTTGGAGCATTACTAGTTAATGTTTATGGTCCTCTCGTGATAAATCATTACTTTCGTGGATTGTGTAGATTACATTTTAGATTAAGAGGTTAAAATTATATATTTTTTACATGAAAGTTAGAATTGTGCAGCATAAAATTGTAATAGGGGTACCGAGTGCTGTGCATTGCAAATAATCCTGCACCAAACTAAGGCCATAGTGTGTATTAGTAATGACACCCTGGACAGTGACTGCTGTTCCCTTGGTTTGTTCTTTATTGTCCTGTCTTTGTTGGGATGCCTGATCGGTCTATGGGAGCAGCTGCTCTAGATTACTGGGGAGTCCTAGGCAGAAAGCACATTCAAGCAAGGCTGAGGGGCAGATGCATTGAATGGTTTTACAATCAGCACTATGTAGGCAAACGGGATGGGCACACCATGTCATAGTAGACCTATTAGGCATCTTGGCCAAACTGCTTGTCCTGTCCAACACATTTTTATAAATGGTACAGTACTTTTATCACAGTTTCACAATGCCATGCTAGTTCAACTCGATTGAAAGCTATCTACTGTAGAAAGCCTGATTACTTGATAGTGCCATTTTCTCTCATCTGCCAGGGCTATGACTCATGTGACCTTAATACACATTTAAAAAATATACAGTAAACAGACAAAAAAAGTCAATCCTGAAGTTGTTGATATAATGTACTAGATGTGAGTCTTGTAAGGGTTTTACAGTACCTAAACAAACTATTCTCTTATGGTTAATGCTTTTGTTGTAACACCTGCTCCAGAGGAGGGCTGACACAGGCAGTGTGAGAACATTGAGCAAGCTGCTGCTACACCAGCATTGTTGCCAAGGGGAGTTGAGCCAGCTACCCAGTCTCTTATAGGTTATCAATAAAATGTCACGTCACTGGCCACCTCCGATAGGGTTCTAACTGCAGACATATCTCAGGTCCCTCTATACTGCCACCTACTGGTCTCTCAGGCCCATCTCTCAGGCAGGCGTGTTGCCAACTTAGCGACATTTAGCGAGTTTTCAGGCCCCTCTAGCGACACATTTTCAAAAAAGCGACTAGCGACAAATCTAGCGACTTTTTCTGGTGTTATTGTCGACTTTTGGAGACTGACGTGAAAGCACGTATCGTTCTTACTCTTCTCAACGAGCAGCGGGTGCTGCCGTGGGCCCCATCCCCGTCCCCACCCTGTTCAACGAATCCAGTAAATGTGGGGGAGTTAAGATGGAGTGTCGCCTGGTTAATGTACAAAAGCAGAAGGCTCTCTTCCATTTCCCCTGAAAACCGGTATCTTTCTACCCCGCTGAGGGTGTTTCGGGCCTAACACAAGGAGCAGATATTTTTTTTCTGTTTATCACAGAGAGGATAGCGTCCAAACGACTGACAACTCACGCTATGAACAGTACACAGTGTCCTTCGCCCTCGCTTGGCGAGCACTGTTATCCCGCAGTCCTGTTAACGTTACGGCGAAGGAAGTGGCTAGCTAGGACACTGCCTGCCGAGTACTGTACTGTTTTCTTGCAGTTCTGTTAACGTTACATCTGCTATCCAACACAACAGATTACATTTCAAGCAATAAAAGTTGCACATTAATTATACTACAATGATAGTTTAAACGAAAAACTAACCATTTTATTTCCCTTTTGACCCACATTTTAATCGCATAGACAATCAGGGAAAATCCAGAATATCAAAGTGTCAGTTAAACACAAGCATTAAGATCCCTGCAACAAAGTGTACAAGCTGTAATACCACAGATAGAACAATGAGATTAAAAAAGATTTTTAAAAGATTTGGTAATACTATGCTAACATTCATCCCGCCATTTTCATTCAACACTGAAAACTCATCCCACCAGTAGGTGGTAGTATAGTAAAATCATTGAGGGATCCTGGCATTGGAGAGGGGCCTGAGAGATTATGTCTGCAGTTAGACTCAATTGACTTTAGATATACATATTGGGAATAATGGACAGCACTATGACTATTGCAATAATATTTTATGTATATTCAATACAAGAGCAGGAGGTCATTAGGTAATGTGTTCTGTTTGAAGGGAAAGTGCATATCTCCATGCAATTATCAGACCATGCATACACAGTACCCACAACTTCTAGTTGATCAAATGTATTGCAAAAAAATTGGGGGACATGGAGGTGTTTGATGAACGGGAATTATAATAGTAGGCTAATAAAAACAACATAGGCCTGATGATGCCTTTGCCGTTGGTAAGGAGATCACATAGCAGCATATCGCCTATATATTTATTTTAATTGACTATACACTGAGTGTACAAAACATTAGTAACACCTTCCTAATATTGAGTTGCACCTCTTTTTGCCCTCAGAACAGCCTCAATTTGTCGAGCATGGACTCTACAAGGTGTTAAAAGCGTTCCACTGGGATGCTGGCCCATGTTGACTCCAATGCTTCCCACCGTTTTTTAAAAAGTTTTTATTTTATTGATGTAGTTCTGTCCTTGATCTGTTCTTGTCTATTAATGTTATGTATTATGTAATGCTTCATGTTTTGTGTGGACCCCAGGAAGAGTAGCTGCTGCTTTTGCAACAGCTAATGGGGATCCTAATAAAATAAAATAAAAATACCAATACCAAAATGTGCGGCCAGTGTTTGGCACTGGCTATATGCATGCCTTTTTTGTTTAAAGAAAAAGTCGCTGCAAAATATTTAAACATTCTGCCCACACCTCTACAGAAAAGGTACAAATGTTGCCATTGCGCTTTCTTTTAGAAACGTCATGGCCCAGTTCCAACATCTCCAAATCATACAATAAATGAGGGCGTTTTTGTTACCATAAAAGGTGACTGGAGGGCGTTTTCCAGGCGGAGTTTTAACGGTCATTCACGAGCGCAGAAATATAGTATGCCTCTGATTTATCAATGATTATGTTGCGTGCAACAGTTTGATAAATCACAATCATTTGTTGTGCACGGAAATCCTGTAGAGATACCGAAGAGTCAAAGGGAGCTGTTCTGCAACATCTAGTTTTGTGGACGGGCTGCACCAATAGCCCACTACCCTTGCTATCTTTGTGTCGACTTTCTCCTCTCAGCACTCGTGTGAGAAATACTGCGAGCCACCAGCCTAGGAAAAGCGGTTACCCGAAAACTCCGTGGAAAGGGGGTGGCAAAGAAGAGCGAGTAGGCTAAAGATACCCGTTTGGTGCGGAAAGAAGATTTCGTTTGGAAAAGTTTATATAGTTTAGTTCACAATGTCTTTGTCAGTACCCCAGAATGGAATCAAGGCGGATAACGAGCC
The DNA here is from genome assembly GCF_964263955.1 of Coregonus lavaretus. Classification (NCBI taxonomy): domain Eukaryota; kingdom Metazoa; phylum Chordata; class Actinopteri; order Salmoniformes; family Salmonidae; genus Coregonus; species Coregonus lavaretus. The sequence continues at coordinate 17,540,523 of NC_140014.1, forward strand.
CATTATCGAGCTCTTTGTGAAGGTACGTTCCAGAATAGATTCTACAGCAGGCTGTCGCATTGGGAAAAGTTTGCTCCTTGAATGTATTTTTCTGAATAATAAGTTAACGTAGATATTAGGCCTAAATTAACAAATGTATTTAGTCGGACACGTTTTTTTTTTGGGGGGGGGGGGTACCGGTATAAAGTAAATATATAAACTACTTTTCTTTCTTGGAGTGCATAGGACAGTTAATAAGTGGGCTGTCGTTATTTATGTACCATTTGATTATATTATATTGCTGCCATTTGCATTCAAAAACGGTTACTTTAAGTACTGCGCATACAGTTTTCCCAAACGTTTTACGATTTGTAACAATTCGAGTATAGGTTCGTTTTTGAGACCCTCCCAAAGTGTGGCCATGTGGGTAAATGTCAGACGTGAAGGGCGGATACCGCGGCTCTGTGCTCTTCCCATCATCAGGAGGAGAGGGAGAAAAAGCATCCATCCCCCTTTTCAAGTGTGCCTCGATTTTATGTAACTTAACTAAGCGTGAATTATACATGTAATGGAAAGATTGGCGATAGCTTATTAACCAGTGCAACATTGTAGCATTCACTCAATCGAAACGATACATTGTAGCACCGCCACCGGGTGGTCGCACGCTGGTCGAAACAATGTAGCGGCCCTATTGAAATACAAGATTTCCAGCCTGTCAAAAATTGGATATCTGTAAGGTTTGGAAGGAGATGACAGATGGAAGAAACTCTTTTGATATTTGTCAATTGGAGAGAGTTAGAATATATTTACAATTACTGGGCTTATGTCCTGTTTAGGCTGATAATGGTAGGGGTTCCCCACAAGTTTATAAGAAATCGGTGACTCACTGGCTTGGCATTTTCACAGAAAAGGGAAATAAGTATTTGCCTTCCAGACTAAAATCCAAGTCTGCCAAAATGAGGATACCTTCCTCCCCCTTAGTTGGCATGTAATACAGCTTGTTGTAGTGACCGTGTCTCTAAGGAAGATATAGCTAGCTTTTTGACCTTGCATTTCAATATTGTAAAGTTACTCAATTGAAAAAGGAAATTATGCACTAGAAAGTTTGGGACATCACAGGCTGATATCTGACCTGGAATAGGACTGAAATGTTTTATAGGGTGTTTCTCAATGTGCATACTACCTGCTCCACACTCATGCTCCAAGTGCATTCTCCGTGGACTTTATTTTGAGTACGTTCTTGTTAAGACAAGGGTGTGGAGAACACATAAAACATTTCATTGAGAAGCACTCGCACTCCTCCTACTGTATTACCTCACGCTGCATCTCCCCATTCACTGAACCTTATTCCTGCCAGGACAATGGCAACAATAGAGACTAAACAAGATATAAACAAAGCAAATGTTTTACTTCATAATTATCAGCTAGATGTGAATCGTAATCTAGCTAGCTAGTTAAACAGGCAAAAATTACCTATAATTAATGTTATGTAAGGTAGATGTCAATTCTTCGTGGCTAGCTAGCCAGTTAGCCCTACTGACTTACTATGGACTTACCCATTCACGGAACCTTCCTTCTTCTAGCCAGGACAATGGCAATAGAGACGAAACAAGATATACACAAAGCAAGCGTTTTACTTCATAACTATCAGCTAGCTATATGTCAATCGTAATAATGTAGCTAACCAGATAGTATAACAGGCAAAAATGACCTAAAACCAATGTTTTCCAAGGTAGATGTCAATTCTTCGTGGGTAGCTAGCTAACAATTCTTTGTGGCTATCTGGCTAGTTAACAATAGTAGCTAGCCAATTAGGTCTATTGACTTACTATGGGTTTACGACCTATGCACACTACAGTGGGTATTGTAGGCAGGTAACCATGCCAAAATTAACACAGCATGTATTTATTAACGTAGCAAGATAAAATATTGTAGTCAGGCAACATATGAGATGTGAACAGACATTTCATTCCAATGTCTGAGTGTATTTTCTCTCGCTTCAGCTCAATTGGCCACCATTGATCAGCATCATTTTTACGTGGTTGCGTCATATTTCTTTGCATACTTTCCGTTGAAGCTTGCGTCAATGTATGCTTCAAAATATGACGCTGCCACGTAAAAATGATGTACATTTTCTTGAAATCATTGGTGGCCATTACTTGAGCTGAAGTGAGAGAAAATACACTCAGACTTTGGAATGAAATGTTGCCTATTCACATCTCATATGTTGCCTGACAACAGTATTTTATCTTGCTACGTTAATAAATACATACTGTGTTAATTTTGGCAGAAGAAAATAAAAAAACTTTCCGGATCACAAACAAGGTTGATGGGAGTCTATAGGTGTCTCTCAAAATGCATACTACTGTGCTCCAAGCACGCAAATTGGAGCCCTCCGTGCTCTGTTTCGCATACTTTGATTTGGACTCATACTCCGACCATCCCGTGCTCCAATTTGCGTGCTTGGAGAACAGTAGTATGCATTATCAGAGACACCTATAGACTCCCATCAATCCTGTTTGTGATCCGGAAAGTTTTTTATTTTCTTCTGCCTGTTGCTCGGAAGAGTAGGAGAGGCAAAACAGGGAGAGGGGGTGGAACCCCAGTGGGGTAAGGGGGTCTGAATTCAATTAGGAAAAAAACGTAGAGGCCTTGAACCTGAAACCAAGCTTTATTGGTGACGTAAACTCATTGCACTCCTCTGAGCAGTATTTCACTGGTGATTATGATCATACTGGTTATGATGCTGACAGTGTGATCTAGATACATGCGGCTCTGTTCTGCATCAAAGGCTACAGTTCCCTTGACGTGCCATAGGCCCATTTGAAGTCCCCATCTTGTGACTGTCGAATTTGTATAATCTCTTTATTTTCAACTCTTCATTTCGCAGCTTTTCTCTTATTGAATTAAACTCCGACATTGTCCTTTTTGCCGGAGGATCTTTTTGCCTCAGTGGATAGACATGAACTTTATCTGCCCGTTCCCAAAAGCATTTGGCAATTGGCGTGCGTAAAGTTAGGCCCTAAAGCTTAGGCTTACACACTAATGCCAGATAGCCTAAAAATTATGAAAGAAAAACCTCAATGTAGCCTATAGATATAAATTGCACAATAATTATACATTTATGGCATTTTTTAAATGTATTGTTTTGTCTTTATTCAACCCGCCCTTCATCCATACAATATTTAATGACCCTAAGTCAGCCCACCTCGAGTATATAAACTTGGGGCGCTGTGTGTTATGAGTCAACCTGCGCATCACTAACAGGGAGGTGTTAGTGACAGCTAGCTAGCTAGCTACCCCAGTCAGCCACCCCTCGCTGCGTACAGGAGCAGTTACATCATCCCTGGTGACATCATATGTGGCAACAACCACTTCCCAGTCCAACCCTCTCTTGTGCTGTGTGTGCTCTCTCTGTAGTGCTTGTGTACAGATCGTCCCCCATTGTCCGTGTGTTTCTGTCAGTGTGTGCACACAGAAAGTGAGGATTTGATAGGTGGCACATTCTCTCCCTACATCCTATCCATTGCTCTGTAGTAGAGGCAGACATATACAGTCATGGCCAAAATTGTTGGCACCCCTGAAATTTTTCCAGAAAATGAAGTATTTCTCACAGAAAAGTATTGAAATTACACATGTTTTGCTATGCACATGTTTATTTCCTTTGTGTGTATTGGAATAACACAAAAAAAACAGGAAAAAAGCAAATTTGACATAATTTCACACAAAACTCAAAAAATGGGCCGGACAAAATGATTGGCACCCTTAACTTAATATTTAGTTGCACACCCTTTGGAAAAAATAACTGAAATCAGTCGCTTCCTATAACCATCAATAAGCTTCTTACACCTCTCACCCGGAATTTTGGACCACTCTTCTTTTGCAAACTGCTCCAGGTCTCTCATATTGGATGGGTGCCTTTTCCCAACAGCAATTTTAAGATCTCTCCACAGGTGTTCAATGGGATTAAGATCTGGACTCATTGCTGGCCACTTCAGAACTCTCCAGCGCTTTGTTGCCATCCATTTCTGGGTGCTTTTTGAAGTATGTTTGGGGTCATTGTCCTGCTGGAAGACCCATGATCTCGGACGCAAACCCAGCTTTCTGACACTGGGCCCTACATTGCGACCCAAAATCCTTTGGTAATCCTCAGATTTCATGATGCCTTGCACACAGTCAAGGCACCCAGTGCCAGAGGCAGCAAAACAACCCCAAAACATCTTTGAACCTCCACCATATTTGACTGTAGGTACTGTGTTCTTTTCTTTGAAGGCTTCATTACATTTTCGGTAAACAGTAGAATGATGTGCTTTACCAAAAAGCTCTATCTTGGTCTCATCTGTCCATAAGACGTTCTCCCAGAAGGAATTTGGCTTACTCATGTACATTTTGGCAAACTGTAGTCTTGCTTTTTTATGTCTCTGTGTCAGCAGTGGGGTCCTCCTGGGTCTCCTGCCATAGCGTTTCATTTCATTCAAATTTCGACGTATAGTTCGCGCTGACACTGATGCACCCTGAGCCTGCAGGACAGCTTGAATTTCTTTGGAACTTGTTTGGGGCTGCTTATCCACCATCCGGACTATCCTGCGTTGCAACCTTTCATCAATTTTTCTCTTCCGTCCACGTCCAGGGAGATTAGCTACAGTGCCATGGGTTGCAAACTTCTTGATCATGTTGCGCACTGTGGACAAAGGAACATCTAGATCTCTGGAGATGGACTTGTAACCTTGAGATTGTTGATATTTTTCCACAATTTTGGTTCTCAAGTCCTCAGACAGTTCTCTTTTCCTCTTTCTGTTCTCCATGCTTAGTGTGGCACACACAGAAACACAATGCAAAGACTGAGTCAACTTCTCTCCTTTTTATCTGCTTTCAGGTGTGATTTTTAGATTGCCCACACCTGTTACTTGCCCCAGGTGAGTTTAAAGGAGCATCACATGCTTGGAACAAACTTATTTATCCACAATTTTGAAAGGGTGCCAATAACTTTGTCCGGCCCATTTTTTTAGTTTTGTGTGAAATTATGTCAAATTTGCTTTTTTCCTGTTTTTTTTTGTGTTATTCCAATACACACAAAGGAAATAAACATGTGCATAGCAAAACATGTGTAATTTCAATACTTTTCTGTGAGAAATACTTCATTTTCTGGAAAAATTTCAGGGGTGCCAACAATTTTGGCCATGACTGTAACTCATCCATTATTGATGCTACAGGATGTCCATCATTGTTCCCGCTCTGCTGCTTTAAACACCAGGCAGATGTCTTAGACAATGAGGCAGGCATGCACGTTGCCATAGGCACCACACAAACTGTGGCCACTGGGAACAGCTGATAAGGCTCACTGTGTGCTCTCTGCATTGACTGGTGTAGTGGAGCCGTCATGGCACCTCCACATCCTGATCCCCATTCATCATCCTGCTAGCGTCTGAGAGGAGAGACTTTAGTGGCATTGAAACTAGCTGACCCACCTAGATTGTGAGGATGATATGAGGTTATTGCCTGCTTTAAGTCTACCTGCTGCAGTGTGTACTGTTGTCTTACAAGGTTTCTATGGAAACAGTTTTTATTGTAGAGGTGAGTTGTAGAGGTGAGTTCAGGCCTCAAGGTTTTATTAAAGTGGAATTGCAGAATTAACCTGATGTAAAATCAACCCTTCAGCCCCTGTGATTGTAGCCCGGCTGGTGTGACTCACGTGGTATTTAGCGAGGGAGAGCTGTGACACACTGGTCTGGACAAGAGTCCGTTGTTAGGGCTGTATTCGCGCAGAAGTTGGCTTGAGATTAATTGATTGGTTTTCTCAAACAGTTGTATAGGGGGGATTGAGACCTCTTGTTGTTTGGATTTGAAAATCCAACAGTTTTATTGGAAGGGGGCGGTGCTCGGGTACTGTGTATGGCTGTCCATGTGGGTGTTTGAGTGAGAAAGACAGAGGCGAACCAATCAGTAAAGAGGTGTATTTTTGTCCGCTCATATAGGAGCAATAAAGGTCTAGATTATTATGATTTTGATTTATCAGGGGGTGCTGCAATTCTATCCATTTTGCCATGGGGTGGAGAGACATTGTTGCAGTTTTAAAGCAAATTTCCTGCAATTCTACACATTTTGCCATGCCTTATGCCATGTTAATATGATATCTGAGTGAGGGTGACTAACAAAATCAAAACCCTGTGTGCCTGGTCGGTATTCGGACATGATTTCTGCAAGTTTATATAGCTGGCTAGACCAACTTAACAATCAAAAAATTGTTAGCTGACATGGCTAATTTAGTGACTGCCAGTAGCTAGGTTTCCATCCAATTGGCGACTGATTTTCATGTGAATATTCTAAAATCCGCATTAAGAAAATATGCATATTTTCCCACCAGTGGTGTGTTTCCACCAAACGGACTTGTTGCGGATAAAAATCGGTGCGTGATGACATAGTACACACAAAATGTACTTTTTTGCTTAAGTGTTCATGTACCGAATAAAAATCTAAAGTTCAATGTGTTTCCATCGGATGTACAACTCTACCAATAGTTTTGTCACAAAAACTGTTGCGTTTATATAGCAAATGTGCCTACTCTGGTCTTGGCACATGCGCTCTAGCCAACAGCTCGCAGATACAGTGCGGGTAGACTGTGCGGGTAGGCTAGTCTACATGATGAGATTATTATAGACAAATGAGCAAGATTATTTTTATTTGTCAAACGGCAGTCAAGCATCCATCATCATGTCACCAGAATAAGACCCTCGATATTTATTGGAAAAGAGTATAAAGCTCATCACCGTGCACTTTCACCACCCTGTGAAGTTCATCATAATTTATTTAATGGTTGGGCCTACAAATGGGGGTGTGGGCCACCAGTTGCCCATCCCTGCTCTACGGGCGTATATCAAAATTCCATTGTGGCATCTCTGCTAGTTTTAAAGTAGAGGAAGTTCAGGAGTAAAAACAAACAAAATATAATTATTGTAAAATTGACTGTGTCCATAACATGTGTATATATAAGCTGGAAGTAGAGGCCTAAGCATTGTTTTTCACTAGTTTACTCCAATTAGGGAAGGGGTGGTGGGAAATATATTTTAAAAAAGGATGTGTGTGTGTGTGTGTGTGTGTGCGAGAAAAAATAACATATGGGGGGATTGGAAGTGATGCAGACAATTACATTGATGGAAGTTGCAATATTAAAGCTGATCTACCCCTTAAAAAAAACAAAAAAACATGTGAACTGAATGACTAAGTGATTATTATGAAGTTTCTGTTAGGAGACTGCACTGTTCATCATGTGCACTAATCACTTTGGTTTGACCCTCCAGCACTGGACAGGAAGTGTGGTAATTTTTCCTTGATGACCCATACTACCACAAGACTCAGGGCATCGCTCATCTATAGGCACACAAATGCACGATGCCACAATGACCCAGCACGCCAATATCATGCTAAATTACTGTATGGAACAGGAAGCAATACAGATGACTCCACATATGAACCCAGAAAGGACATGCTTTCATCTTTAGTTTGTATGCTGTCTCTCTGCCAGCAAGTGTGCCAAGGCTGTCATCATGCTGGGAGAAAGGCACACCTCCACCTCCTACCAATGAGGAAGGCATAGAATCTATGGATTCTATTTCTATGGGTGAAAGCAGTGCCAATAAACATTTAAAGTAATCAATTCTTATGTCCTGTGGCTGGAAGGGGGTCCGTCTGTTCTTTTGTGCTACTCAGAGAGAATCACATGGAAACCATGTCGACAGAGCCCAATTATGTACCAGTCACTGGTTTTTAAAGAACCCCTGCAGGGATGTCCTCCCAGGATAACATCCTAAAGGTCAACACACTTCTCCCTCAGTCTCAGGCCAGAGAGACATCACGAAAAGAGCTGCTCATGTCCTACACTTCCCTCCCTGTACTGTCTGTCTGTCTGTCTGTCTGTCTGTGTGACTCCATATCATGTGAGATCTGCCATCATAGGATAATAATAGTTTGGTATGAGAATTATTAGGAACAGCTTGTACTCTGGCAAAAACAGGATATGTTTAGTTTACCTTTTCTAGATGTCTTGGCAACTCTGTCCTCTTGCCTCTGCTTAGTCATGCCATTCTGTTGTCATTGTCTAAAATTGCAAGATCCACAGTTTACACACTCTGGGTTGTTTGTGTCCCTGCAGTAACTTTAACTTGTGTCACAAGTATATACTCGTATCAACTTGACTTCAACTGATAGCATTCTACATGTCAATCTCAATTTGCCACTTGTTTGCATAATTACTTTGAGACCATGAGTATAACACATTCTTTCTCCCCTGAGTGGCACAAAGGCAATTGAGTAGCCTGTTTTAAAAAAAAAATAGTAAAATCAATATAGCAGTTTATTCTCTCCAAGTACTATTGTAGTGCTGCAGTCAGCATCATGAGTTGGGGTACAAAGATGAATGGTCTGGAACAGTCCTGTAGCTGTGAGCGGTAGCTCTGCCCTGCACTGTGCAGCATCTGGGCTCAGAATGCTTCATCATTAAAAACTGTTAGGACTGGGCCTCGACCAAATGGACACTGCGATGTAACACAACACAAGATGGGGGGGGGGGGGGGGGGTGTTATAATTAGGGCTGTCCCTGACCCCAAAAAATATTGCTAGACCGAAAGTCGTCTGTTCTTTCGAACAATCGATTGGTCGACATTTTGAAACGTGTATTTTTCCATATATCGACACACCCTATGTGTTTTAATAAAATCAACTATATGCGTTGAGCTTATGGTTTCATTAAATAAGACAAATGCCTCGAGGGCGCCAGAAAGCTAGATAACCAGAAGAGAGAAACCCTAACCTGACCCAACTATTCTCCTCCCGCTCCTGCTGGATTTCACAGATTCTGCCATTACTCTCCTGAAGTTGCCGGTAATAGGCTACACGAGTAGTCTGCAACCTTTCTCATGTGGAATGCCAATTTCTTACCATTTCTACCATTCTGCGTGCCAGTTATGGTTTTCATATGCACGTTTTCGTGAAACAGTTTAATTTCATTTATAATAATGTCTTCATATCTCAAAATCATTGTCATGTGGTTAATAAAAATGATATCTAAATGAAAATGATACAAACCTAAAAAGTAACTTCTATTGCCAACTATGTAAAAATAGCCTACATAAAGCCAACAAATAAAAACATTGGCTACACATGGCCTGTCTGCAACGAATTTGAAACATTGTATCAACTTTTAAATTTGGTCCAGCCCGAAGCCAGAGTTTCCCACGCCAGTGAGCTCTGGCTGTAGGCTATTTTCGCAAGGGATAAGAAGCAGCGCTTGACTTGGGCAGGAGCTCACCAGAGCTGAGTACCTCTTATAGAATATTAGCTCAAAAGTATTGTGGAGCTCTTGCACCTAAATATAAACAGTAGCAGCACCCAAAATGAGTACCGGAACCTATTTCAGTCCAAGTCAGGCACTGATTAGTTATCAGCTAGACCTATTTTATGACCTTTCCACTGGATCAGATCATGACATTTTCCCCTTTCACGCTGAGTGGTTATCGAAAGGGAGAGAGCTGTAACATTGATAAAATACATTGAGGAACTATTGTAATTCTCAATGGATGTAAAACCGACTTCATTTGCTTGCTGTTTGAGGTGAAGAAAACATTACTTTGAGAAGCTCCACAGGTCATTAGTGGTGGTGTGTTAAGCCAATCAGAAATACTATCAGATCCCCACATGGGCACATTTATATGCCTACATATGCGCAGGCCAGGTAGCCTATAGGTCTACTTCTATGCGTGCGCATCCTTACTCAACAAAAGACAATGACTAAATTGACAAAACCCGTAAATGGAATGACATAAACCAAAACTTGTTTCTCACAAGTGTAGCATAGGTTGTGCACTCTGCAAACAATGTGTCCACTCGACAATGAGAATGGACGACAGAAATAATAATATTGAATGCATTAATATAAATTACCGTAACCAAAGTAACAAACATTGTAGATTAGGAATTAACGGTAAATGTACTACTGGTGATATATGTAATGGGGAATTGATATACACTAACAATCAAACAAAAACAATTCACACAATGAAGTTATGAAACAAATTGGCGGGAGAGAGCGCATTCTGGAGAGAAGTGCATTGTGCATCTGGGCACATGGTCAATCCCACGTCTGCATTGGCCATGTAGCATTTACGGTGATATTGCCTCAGCAGAAGTCAGGGCATTCATACTTCTTGCGTTTTGCAGAGCAGTGCAGAGCTGTTGTCAAGGAAGTTGGTTTGTGTTTATACAGGATCTATAACGTCAACCAATCATGTCAATGCGGAGCTATACAGAGCCCTCTGCATTGTTACAACATTTGGTAGGCACATGTCGGTGCGGTATGGAGCTCGATTTGGCCTCTGCATGCCTCTGGAGGCGATGCGATTGTGTCACACCCTCCATATGGAGCCTCCGACCACATTTTCAGATAAAGCATAAATTGACTTTTAGTCTAGGCCTCCGCAATGGATTAGTTCTCTGAGATGGGTGCAAATATATAGACAGTACCAGTCAAAAGTTTGGATACACCTACTCATTCAAGGGTTTTCCTTTCTTTTTACTATTTTCTACATCATAGAATAACATCAAACTATGAAATAACACACATGGAATCATGTAAAAGTGTTAAACAAATCAAAATATATTTTATATTTGAGATTCTTCAAAGTAGCCACCCTTTGCCTTGATGACAGCTTTGCACACTTGGCATTCTCTCAACCAGCTTCATGAGGTAGTCACCTGGAATGCATTTCAATTAACAGGTGTGCCTTGTTAAAAGTTAATTTGTGGAATTTCTTTCCTTAATGCGTTTGAGCCAATCAGTTGTCTTGTGACAAGGTAGGGTTGGTATACAGAAGATATCCCTATTTGGTAAAAGACCAAGTCCATATTATGGCAAGAACAGCTCAAATAAGCAAAGAGAAATGACAGTCCATCATTACTTTTAAGACATGAAGGTCAGTCAATCCAGAAAATGTCAAGAACTTTTAAAGTTTATTCAAGATCAGTCGCAAAAACCATCAAGCGCTATGATGAAACTGGCTCTCATGAGGACCGCCACAGGAAAGGAAGACCCAGAGTTACTTCTGCTGCAGAGGATAAGTTAATTATAGTTACCATCCTCAGAAATTGCAGCCCAAATAAATGCTTCACAGAGTTCAAGTAACAGACACATCTCAACATCAACTGTTCAGAGGAGACTGCATGAATCAGGCCTTCATGGCCGAATTGCTGCAAAGAAACCACTACTAAAGGACACCAATAAGAAGAAGATACTTGCTTGGGCCTAGAAACACAAGCAATGGACATTAGACCGGTGGAAATCTGTCCTTTGGTCTGATGAGTCCAAATTAGAGATTTTTGGTTCCAACCGCCGTGTCTTTGTAAGACGCAGAGTAGGTGAACGGATGATCTCCGCATGTGTAGTTCCCACCGTGAAGCATGGAGGAGGACGTGTGATGGTGTGGGGGTGCTTTGTTGGTGACACTGTCAATGATTTATTTAGAATTCAAGGCACACTTAACCAGCATGGCTACCACAGCATTCTGCAGCGATACGCCATCCCATCTGGTTTGTGCTTAGTGGGACTATCATTTGTTTTTCAACAGGACAATGATCCCCCCCAAAAGAAAACGTTTTTTATTTTTATTTTTTATCCATTTTAGAATAAGGCTGTAACGTAACAAAATGTGAAAAAAGTAAAGTGGTCTGAATACTTTCCGAATGCACTGTGTGTATCTATCTGTTACTGCTCGACTAAAAAAATATTGGTAGACCAAACATTCGACCAGCTCACTAATTGGGGTCAACCCAAGTTACAATGCACTATATCAGTGATGTTTCGAAAGACCTGACCATATACACTGAGGGTACAAAACATTAGGAACATCTTCCTAATATTGAGTTGCACCCCTTTTTGCCATCAGAACAGCCTCAATTCGTCGGGGCTTGGGGTGTCGAAAGCCTTCCACAGGGATGCTTCCCCATGTTGACTCCAATGTTTCCCACAGTTGTGTCAAGTTGGCTGGATGTCCTTTGGGTGGTGGTGGACCATTCTTGAAACAAACGGGAAACTGTTGAGCGTGAAAAACCCAGCAGCGTTGCAGTTCTTGACTCAAACCGGTGCACCTGGCACCTACTACCATACCCCGTTCAAAGGCACTTAGAACTTTTGTCTTGCCCATTCACCCTCTGAATGGCACACATACACAATCTATGTTTCAATTGTCTCAAGGCTTAAAAATACTTCTTTAACCTGTCTCCTCCCCTTCATCTACACTGATTGAAGTTGATTTTACGAGTGACATCAATAAAGGATCATAGCTTTCACCTTGATTCAGCTGGTCAGTCTATGTCATGGAAAGAGCAGGTGTTCTTAATGTTTTATACACTCAGTGTAGGACTGGATATTTATTTATTTATATTGTTGAGATTCAACAGTTACATTTATGTTTGTTTAAATGTTCTGGACACATCTCTCTCGGTGAATGAAAAGCATGCTGTGTGCTCATGCCATCCTGTTCAGAGGAAAGGCTTGGTGCCTGTTAGGAAATTGACGTTTTAATCCTTCTGCTCCCAAGGAAGCCCTCTGCTAATGAGGCATTTCTCCTGTAGACCAATGACAGGAAACGAGACTAACTTAAACGGCAAGGAATGAGGGAGAAGGATGGATGGGCAGTGAGAAAATGGAGGAGAAAGGGGGAACATAGTGAGGAGTTCAGGATGTGTTGAGATAGGGCAGGCAGCAATTCGGACAGAAACACAACATTTATAGATCAGCTTTGCTTCTGACATCTTCAGCTCTCTGTTACATCAACTTTGCTAACAGGGTGCTCCAGTGCTGGACCTCAGAAATGTAGGGAATCTACCCTGAGGGCAGGCAGTATAACCCAATTTGATCCCATCTGCTTATGTTTTACATGCTGCTTGTATCTTCACACAGGTTAAATGAGCGACAGCGAGCCATGCCTAGTGTAGTTCAAATGAGCGATGAGGCTGCTGTTGGTTTGTGTGGCGATGGTGCAGGCTTTGCTAAACTGGCAAACACCTATAGCACAATACTGGAGCCAAGGGGTCGTTCAGAATGGTCTAGACTGTAGTCGTCTTTTCAGGGAATCACTCCATTTTGTGTTAAAATTGCCTCTATCAGATTGTAGAAGGCTAAATGTAGTATTTTACAGGTGTAGGTGTGTGTGTGTGTGTGTGTGTACAGAGTGATGGGGAAGGTGAGGAATGTAGTGTATGTCTGAGTCACCTGTTTGGGGTCTGTTTTTGATGTCGAGGTGGAGGGTCACAGTACACCCAGACCTCGGTGTGAGCCGGCCAGTGCTGAGTTTGTGTTGGAACCACACTCTTTAAACAACCGTCACAGGGAGATGAGCAGGAACTGTTTCATCTTCACTTCTCCTGCACACCTGCTTCCTTTTCTCCCTTCCCTGGTTTATATCTTATTTGCTTCTAACTTTACCTGAATCATGTTTCACTCAACTTCATACCCGACTTTCAGTTGTAATTTTTATACTGTATTATTATTCTTAACCTGGGGAGAGTAATCGGTCACATTATTGATGACTCAGAGTGAGCTAAATCTTATCCCTCTCCACCCCTTGGTCAGTTTCCCAAAGAAGCTTTCATGTTAAAAGATTAAAGTCCTCTACCTCTGTAGGCCTGTCTGTCTGGGAGACGTTAGGTTTCCACTCCATGTCGTCCGCATGAGTCAGAGCCACACCAGGGTGTGATGCATTTCCTTTCCCGTAGGGCCTTACTCCTCCACACTCATCTTTCTGACCACAGACCCAGCCTCATCAACCTAGCCCTAGCCAAGTCAGCCTCAGTCCCTTGCCTTCCAAGTAACAGCCTTACATCAGCCAAACCAGCCAACTCGGCCTATCCCAGCCCAGTCAGACCCAGCTGCCCTAGTCATCCCAGCTCAGCCACGCCCAGTTTGCATGCTTGTCCAGCCTAGGGGAGGCGTGACATAACATGACCCTTCCCTTCCCAGAGGACATTCCTCCTATGTCGCGGAGCGCTTGTTGGCCGACCCCCGCCAGCTCCTTATTCGGTAAAAGTGTGGCCTGAACTCGAGCCCGCCCAATTTAGAATGTTAACTGTAAGTGGAGGGGAGGACATGCCCATCATGTTACTAAAATTAGGCCTGGATCAGACAGGGCAGAACTCTCCAAAGGAAAAACAATAGACATGCTACCAGTCCCGGTCTGAAGCGTTGATCAGCCACCACTCTGGTGGAGTGTTTTGGCCTCAATGATGAGGACTTTTAAAAAGGTTATTACAAAGGCACTGATGAGAATAGCCTGACTGGTAATTTTATACATTCCCTAAAGTGTGTGTGTGAGAGAGGGAGACAGAGTGGTACAGCTCATGATTATATTGCTGTGATGTTCCTAGCCATAAAATGTTATGGGACATGAGGAAAAAGACACCTTTTTGTTAATGCCAGTTAAAATTCTGAGTAGCCAGTCTATTACAACATCCTGAAGCTAGTTGAGACCTACAGTACCGTCAGACTTGACATGCCTCAAGATGGTCATTACACCAGTAGCTCCATCAGCGTGAGGGTGAAAGCGATATCATGATCTGAGGTCACCTCAACGCTGGTGACATGGCAGTGTGTGTCTCCTGTAGATGGGGATGACTGAGGTCCCATTGTGCTCCGGTGGGCCTCCCTGGACATTCTGTGACTTCGGCATGAGTCATCCTCTCCACTGGACGAACTGTGTGTGTGTGTGTGTGTGTGTGACGTGCCTGTGTGTGTGTGCATACATGTGTCGGTCTGTCTCTGTGTTGGTTCAGGTTCTCTCGTACTTCTATCTCAGAAGCCTAACGTTCTTTAGTAGTTGTCAGCTGTTGTAGCATGTGTTGCTTGCTGTAAGTAAAATACCAACATTGGCGCAATGTGGAATCTCTTGAGAATTTATTTGGAATATGATGCAATCATCAGCAACTCCTGACTAAATTTAACATGGAAATGAATAAGATAAATCGATAGTGCTAGGCTAAATCATTTACTGAATGATAGCCGACTTGTTAAGTTATATTTTTCAGTAAGTACTGTGGGATTGCAGTTTTCTTACCACATAAAAATTTGAAATTATGATCACTGCTGAATCACTGAAAATGAAAATAAACCTACATCAGTGTGATCTCATGACCATATTAGGTGCTGGCCCAAAATAATTTCTTACCTCACATTACATTTTATTGGTCTGTTTTTTTTATCCAGTAACATGCACCGAACCGTCCACAAACAGTTTCTGCTGGGTATTCCCCACAAGGAGCTCTGTATTCACAATGCAGAATGCAACAGTTCTGGGACACTGCTCAAAGCAATGGATACTTGAGAGAGAACCGTGTTGGAGGGCCTGTTACACCACTCAGAGAGACGGAACTAAGCCATGATTTTAGTTATGACAGTTAACGGCTTCAGACGGGGCTTAGTGTCACAGCTACCGTGTCCCTCAAATACCCCAAAATCGGATGGGTTGTATTTTAAACCGTTTGTAGCTATATATATATATATATATATATATATATATATATATATATATATATATATATATATATATATATATATATATATATATATATATATATATATATATATATATATATATATATATATATATATATATATATATATATATATATATATATATATATATATATATTATTTATTTATTTTAAAATAATAAGTCATTTTATTGATTTGAACGTCTTAAACATTTACAGTGGCTTTGTGAATATCTACACATGACTTCACTGTAAATCAGCTTCTTTGTATTTGTCTTGAGACAGTTTCTTTGTGAGTGTGTTGAAGATACAGCTGTGTCAGAGGGGACGTACAGAAGAAATGCACCGCTACAAGCATCCTTACCCTCCTTGGCAGGACCAAGAGGACATTTACGGAATAGTTTCTACCCCCTGCCTCTACTGAGGGGCCCAGGATGGGGGAGGGTAAGAGGAGAGCACCAAGCAGCACGCTACTTCTGAAGCGAATAATGCCGAGTGTGGCTTGTGCTCTGCTTTCTTTTCCCCTAGACCCTTCTCATCCACTCAATCTATTATTTTTGTCTCCCTTTCTCCTTAACTAGATTTATGCTAATCGACCAGTCTATTTCTGTCTTCCCTCATTTTCCACCATTCTCTCTTCCTCTCGATCTCCCTCCCTCCCACCCTCCGCTCGCTCCCTCCGTCTCAGAGAAGGCAGGGCTGCAGGGAGTCTGTGGCAGTAGCAGACTAGGGCTTGGCTCTCTGCAGCTCTGATATGTGTGTACCTGGAAGATCAGACCAAGGCCTGTTTTGATGTCTGCTTTCTGCTTTAGCAGTCTGCAGCCTCCAGTGGACAGGATCCCTGCCATGTTCTGACTGACAGAGTTTGGCTTTCTCATCTGCTCTACCGTGGCTGGCCATCTCTGAGCACTGGCTTTGATTTAGCTCACCCCTAAATCTGCTGCTCACGCCATTCATATACTGAACATGGCTGAAATCCATGTCTTTTATGTCTACGTACCATTTTATTCTCAAAGAGATGCCGTTCACATGGATACCTCTGTGAAATGATAATCCCCTCTTTATTATGGGCTGCATGTCATGCGAGTCTGTTCTCCATCATCATGGGAACAGTAACCATGTCATACTGTCATTCCTACCCCTAACACATAGTAACCAACAAGAAGTCATCTCTCTGAACTCTTGGTAGCTAACAATTACCTGAGGTTTCAAACAGAGCAATACGATTTGATAGCTAACCTTTCATACACAGGACAGGAATGGAATCATACGGAGGGGACATTGAACAAAGGTTGTGATCTAATCCAACCTTTTGAGATATTGAATTGAGCTCTAACAACAGATAGAACAGCAGCTCCAGCCTCTAGCAGCAGGCAGATCAAATGGAGAGAACACACTGGACCTTCACACCACAGAGAGAGAGAGTGAGAATCAGCAGACTGGCTGTACACACCAGCAGGGTGCTGCTAGCTGGACACCCTGCCTGGAACAGTCTGGGAAGTCCCCTATTCATTCATAGGACCACTTTAGGCCGTGCCTCTACAAAAAAAAAGTAAAACAGAAAAATACATTTTCAATTTTGGCTACGTATTTATTTTCTTGTTGATTTTATTTATGGACATATTTCTAGTGGTAGAGGGGGACGTTAGCTCCATGTGAAGTAATACGATTTTATTAATGTTCCATAAAGCCCAGCCCTATGTTGGCACAGGTCTGTCAGTCCATAACTCAAAAGTCTGTGGTATGCTATTTTAATTAGTGTATGCATGTCTTTGACGTTGGAATGGGGCTGAATCTGAGAGGAATTTTCCTCAAGATACCCTCTGCACTGGTCAGAGGGAAGGGGGCACCAGAGAAAGAAATATGGAGAGGAGGATGGATATGCGAAAGGATATCTACAGATACAAAGTACACAGATCCAAGAGGGAACATGCAACCATTCAGTTTAGTGAAGACTTGTTACAGTTGGAGAGGGAAGAAATTCCTTTCGTCAATGCTCCGATGACCTTCAGTCCCTGCCCTTCTGAATGGATGAATACTGGCCATTCTTCAGAATGAACTGGCTCTGAGAATGGCCTTCCTCTGAGCTCACTGTCTCTACGGAGCACTCCATAACCAGTTGTGTAAATCTGGAAAGGGGGAAGATTCGGACCGTATGAAAGGGGCTGAGACTATGCTTGAGTTGATCCTCTTAAAAGAGGAAAAAACATAATGAAGTGGGACTGATGTCAGAAAATACATTGATGAGATCAATAGTGACAGTAGCAAGATGATGTGAGTAGTGTTGTATCGCTGTCAATGCCAGAAATCAAAGCACAAACTCAGAATGAGCTGGTTTTAAAACTGAAAATACTCTTACTATTTACTAGTAGAAGTCAAATCAAAGGCTACTGGCTTTTCCAGCTATAGTATGTTTGCTTACACAAGATCTTTACTCATTAATATTTCATTTCACTTTTCCGGTCACACTTTATTTGGATAGTCCATCTGTAGATACTCTACAGATGGTCATACTATCTGTTGATAAGCAACTGCTTGCTAAGGCTAGGGTTTAGAATAAGGGTTAGGGTAAGGGTTAAGTTTGGGGTTAGGATAAGGGTTAGGGTTAGTTAGTTAAAATGTTACTGATAGTTAGTCTGTAGATGTTCTACAGACAATCCAAATAAAGTCTTACCCACTTTCCTAATTAGTAATTACTGTACACGTGTAACATATTAATATTACATGAGGGGAGGATAGTTGCATTAAACTCATTTTCTTTGATCTCCCATCTCTTCCTCACTCCCACATCTATTACTAATACACACACACACACACACACACACACACACCCAAAGCTGGATACTGGCACTTGCCTGTACTGAAGAGTCCTGTTGATATGGACCAGCTTGAGGGGGAGAAAGGGAGTGGGTGAGGGGGAGAGTTTGCTAGCGGTGGTAGTTGGAGAGATCTCTGGTCTGGTGTGTTTATAGGACACTGTGTCTGCCAGCGGAGTGTTTAGAATATTCTCCTCACTGCCTCCTTTTTACTGCTTGGACTGGAGGTCTGTGTGTACACTATTCTAATGCACAGTAGTAGTTTGTCATACAGTGGAGGTGAAAGTAGCCGATCTATTTGAGGAAGGGAAAATTCCCTGTGTGGTGATGGATCTCTACTAGTGGGTAGTTCCTCATTTTTCCCCATGTCCAGAGATTGTCTGATAACAGTAGTTTGGCCCGGTTTCTTGTTTTGGATAACAGGTTGTCCATCATCGTTCTTCTAAGAACTAAATGTTGTTTTACAACTCAAAAGATGTGATTGTCTCACAGTGAAGGATGAGCAGGCTGATTAAGCACTGTCAGACATATCATCCTTCCCCTCCCACTCAAATACATGGTCTAATGAAACACAAGAAGCTGTCCTGCTCCCTTTTAGTCACATCAGGGGTTTGTGTTCCACTTGGCTGACTGTCAGTGTGGATGAATGGAGGCGGCTGTGGAAGTGTGCTAAAGCGTTTGAGACAGAGGTCAGCCTGCTCTCTGGGTGTCGGGGAGCTAGTCTCGCAACCGTGTGGAAGAATCATTGTCTGCTCAAAATAGGCCTGTGCTGAGTCAGTGCAGTAAAACACCCCTGGTCATTGGAAATTGTACAATCGAGGTCTGATAATGTTAGTGTTCCAAGACGCTTGCATTTAAGGCTCAACCTTGACTTTATTGTGATCAGCTTACAAGACCCATTTAGATCTTTGTCAGCCATGTTTGATTCCCTGCCTCTAATCCAGTATTTCTCAAACTGGGGGTCCCGAGTGTGAAACAGACAGTATTTTAATAGACTATATACACTGAGTGTACAAAACATTAGGAACACCACCCTAATATTGAGTTGCACCCTTATTTTGCACTCAGAACAGCCTAAATTCGTTGGGACATGGACTCTGGAAACTGTTGAGCATGAAAATTCCAGCAGCGTTGCAGTTCTTGACGCACTCAAACCGGTGCGCCTGGCACCTACAGTACTACCATACCCCGTTCAAAGGCACTTCAATATTTTCTTTCCCATTCTCCCTCTGAATGGCACACATACACAATCCATGTCTCAATTGCCTCAAGGCTTTAAAATCCTTCTTTAACCTGTCTTCTCCCCTTCATCTACACTGATTGAAGTGGATTTAACAAGTGACATCAATAAGGGATCAAAGCTTTCACCTGTCATGGAAAGAGCAGGTGTTCCTAATGTTTTGTACACGCAGTGTATATTTGTATTGGAGATTTATGTCTTTGCCTATTCGATCTGGTTACTAACACTGACCTGCGGTACTGCACCAAATTCTTGTCAAAAAAACATCTGTGGTTCAGAACCGCATCTTGACTGTTGACCAGTCATCAGCATGGTGGGCGCATATCCAGATTAGTGACTAGAGAGCACTCGTTTCAGTCTGCTACAGATGCGTCTTTGACAGAACAATGGGCTGCCTGCCGATTTTTCATTGATCATTTTCATAATTCAGATCACACTGCTTTCAATAATTATGGGATGAAAATGTAACATTCTGGCGAATTTATTACGATATTTGTGAGGAAGAAAAAGGCTACAGACAGACCATGCTTTCCATCCGATCCTGCTCTGGACTCCAGAGAAATGACATGATATCCCTAGTTGATATTGGCTGCTAACATGAATTACATTCAGCTCAAAATGCAGGTGTAAAACAGTCTTTCTTTATCTTGCTTTTTGAAAATGCATCACCGTTAGCTATAATGACAGGCTACATTTGCGCAGAGATTGTTTGCGTGTGCGGGGGTCTCGAGGTTTGAACCACTTGCGGGTCAAAAAGTTTGAGAACCACTTCTCTAATCCATGCAGCCATCTTTGGTTTTACAGGAGCCTATCATACAGATACAATGTCATGCGAGTGTCATCCATTATCTGTAAATAATGCTGATGTAATCTTAACTAAACTAACCTTCTTCCCTTGCTCTCTCGTAGGCGGGAAGTGATGGCGAGAGCATCGGGAACTGTCCTTTCTCCCAGAGACTCTTCATGATCCTGTGGCTAAAGGGAGTGGTCTTCAATGTCACCACAGTGGACCTGAAGAGGTGAGTGAGGGAGACTACACGCTACCACGTCACACTAGCTATCTTGCTCACTCAACCACCACGTTACACTAGCCTTCTCACTCACTCCACCACCACGTCACACTTGCTAGCTCCTCCACCACCACGTCACACTAGTGCACTCACTCCACCACCATGTCAAGCTAGCTCCTCCACCACAACGTCACGCTAGCGCGCTCACTCCACCACCACGTCACGCTAGCTCCTCCACCACAACGTCACACTAGCTGGCTCCACCACCACCACGTTACACTAGCTAGAGCACTCACTCCACCACCACGTCACGCTAGCTCCTCCACCACAACGTCACACTAGCTGGCTCCACCACCACCACGTTACACTAGCTAGAGCACTCACTCCACCACCACATCACGCTAGCTCCTCCACCACAACGTCCCACTAGCTGGCTCCACCACCAACACGTTACACTAGCTAGCTTCTCCTCCACCACCACGTAACACTAGCTAGCTCCTCCACCACCACGTAACACTAGCTAGCTCCTCCACTACCACGTAACACTAGCTAGCTCCTCCACCACCACGTAACACTAGCTAGCTCCTCCACCACCACGTAACACTAGCTAGCACCTCCACCACCACGTCACACTAGCTAGCTCCTCCATCATCACACTAGCTAGCTTCTCCTCCACCACCTAGTAACACTAGCTAGCTCATTCCCCCAGAAGGGATCAGCCTTCTACTCTTCCTCTGCTCCTGGAGGGCCAGGGGAATGTTCTCTCTCTCTTCTCTCTCATTGCCTCCCAGAGCTTTTCTGGGCTCTCCACTAACACTTTGATCCAACCCCACCTCAAACATTTTCACCGCCCTTACTTCTTATTTGGTTTTCCCATGACCTTTCCCAACCCGGGGAAATCTGGAAAATAAACAAGCTGCGTTCTGGAGAGGCTATTTGAGGTTGTAATCACTTCCTCCCTAGATTTGGGGGTAAATTGTATTTTTCTTACTCTAAAATCAAAGCAAAATCTAAAAGGATCAAAGCAGAATCTAAAAGGATCATCTTCCCCTCCCAAAGTAATTTGAACACTATTTAGTCTTGGCTGAAACTGCAGCAAACTTCCTTGCCCATTTTCTGTAGAAGGCTGCCTGGCAGCTCCTTACCCAACCATTATTTTTACATTTTAGTCATTTAGCAGACGCTCTTATCCAGAGCGACTTACAGTTAGTGAGTGCATACATTTTCATACTGGCCCCCCATGGGAATCGAACCCACAACCCTGGCGTTGCAAACGCCATGCTCTACCAACTGAGCTACACGGGACTATATCCCTCAATGCATCATCTAAACACTTCCTGATTGTTTTTCCTCTTCCCAGGCCAGGGCTGTTGCCATACAGTATGTGTGATTATTTTCAGATATAGAAATGGACTCTTGATTTCCATGGGCCTTTCATCATTGCTGTCTGACTGACAGTATAGTATACTGCAGGCACTCTGATGAAGTGTTGTAAAGGGGATAGCTCAGCCATGCAGATACTTATGCATCGCTTAGAATCTCTTCTCCTGAGAAAGCTCAAACACTGCTACCTCTGCCAGGGTTGGTCCTGTGGGTAATCTAGAGTTGGAAACAAAACAAGACAAGACTGGGTAGTACACAGAGCAACCTTCTCTTTTACTTTTGGAGGCACCGGGATGTTGTGTCTTTGGCTATCTGTGAATGTATTTGCACATGTATCTATGTCTGTGTGTGAGGGTGTGTAAGACGAAACGAGCTTCCAGAGGTCTTGTAAAAGGCAGTGGAGGGTGTCCGCCCACTTAAGTGTCTGTTTTCCCCTCTTTTGTCAAACATGTCTTTGTTCAGCTGTTCTGACCACATACTGCTTTGGCCTTTTTTAGACGACTGATAAAGGGTTCACTTTTTCCACACAGTAGTGTGTCAACAGAAAGAGGCAAAGTATTGCACAAATATGTCCTATTTTATCCCTTTTTATTGCTGTATGGAACTAAAGGACAGTACATTTTATAATCTTAAGTTTTGTGACCTTGCTATGGAAAACTATTAAAAAAGCCTTTTTGGCTCAATTCTTTGAATAACATATTAAAGCATTTTTATTTATATTTTTCAGAGTACACTTACCCCCTCCCCCTGTTCCTTAATGATGCCATGGGGCGAGGGTGCTTCCTGTGCTCATGCCAAAGGGTTGAGGTCACTTCCTGTTTTTGGGGGCCCCTGTGACTAGTTGGTCTTACGAGTCTGTTTCACATCTCCCCTTGTAGGGAGACCTTAATCACTGTACTTCGCACATAACATTGCATGGTGACATGGCCTGCAAGTGAAGCAGTCTCTATATATAGATCAGTGGTAGGCAGTTCTCTGCATCAAAGTTAATTTGCGGCAAACTTTTTTTTGTGAATTGGCTCAGACACGACAAACCAGATACAATAATTTTGTTTTTTCTGATTTTACTTTGAAATTCATTTATGTATTTTTTTGTTTGATGATTATGAAACATGACTCAGGGCTTTGTGTTGTTGATGGGTCATTCATCACACACTCATTATGTTCTGTGTGTTCATCATATCTCACCTCCCAGAGACATCTGGAACAAAAGAAGCCTGCTCTGAGCACTGCGGACAGAAGAATGGACACGGACACATGCACAAACTCACAGGCGCATACATCACCCGGTTGAAAATAAAGTCCAGCCCAGGGTGTCTGAGGGGGGATGGCTGTAGAGGGATAGAGTGGTCTGGAACAGTCTAGCATGGAACTGGGACAGGGAATTGTGTCCTGTCTATGGGCCACAGCCCACTGATCTGCAAAAGCAATAGAACTGGGCCCTGGGGGAGACACAGAATAATGCTTTAATGATTGTTGATTATTTTTAAAGACTAGATAAAGACTAGATGGATTATAGGGATATAAAGGGATAGATTAGTGAGTAATCTGTGATGGCTCAGTTTTGTAGTATAAAACTTTATTATCCCCAGGGGGAACTTGGTTTTGCAGCAAAGTCATCCATACAAACAAGACAGACATTTCAACAACATGAAGGAAAGGGGGATACCTAGTCAGTTATTCCTACTGAATGCATTCAACTGAAATGTGTGTTCCGTATTTAACCCAACCCCTCTGAATCAGAGAGGTGAGGGGGGCTGCCTTAATCGACATCCACGTCATCGGCGCCCGGGGAACAGTGGGTTAACTGCCTTGCTCAGGGGCAGAACGACAGATATTTACCTTGTCAGCTCAGGGATTCGATCCAGCAAGCTTTCAGTTACTGGCCCAACGCTCCTACCCGCCAGGCTACCTCTTAACACAGTATAAGATATGCATTGCATTTGGCTGATTTTGAGTATTTATTAGTGCGTTGTGACATGCCCACTAAATCCCCTCTCTTCTCTGCTCCCCAGGAAGCCTGCAGACCTCCAGAACCTGGCCCCAGGCACACACCCTCCTTTCATCACCTTCAACGGGGAGGTCAAGACCGACGTCAACAAGATCGAGGAGTTCCTGGAGGATGTCCTCAGCCCACCCAAGTGAGTCGTCTGGTCTGGTTGGCAACGGGCTGTTACACCCACTAGGCACTTCACATCACACTGCCTCCACGAGTAGATACCTACGATACAGTATACACTCTGCTTGTCAGATCTAACCAGGTGTGTGTGTGTGTGTAGGTTCACCAAGCTTGGCGCCAGACACCCTGAGTCCAACACCACTGGGATGGACATCTTTGCCAAGTTCTCAGCCTTCATCAAGAACTCCAAACCAGATGCCAACGAGGGTGAGCTTCCTCTCCCTACACAACAGATATATATTATACACACACACAAAGTTTAGTTCCAGGTTACTACTCAAAAGTCAGTGGACGAGCAATACTCAGAAATTGAGTCACACTAGTGGCGCAGGAAGAGTTCTGTGGTTGCTAGGCAACAGCGGTAGCCTGAGGTGATTGGTGGCTGGGTGAGAGTGTGGGTCTGACACGGGAACACAGTGCTTTTGTTCTCTGGGGTGGCCTCTCTCTGTCCCCAGGCTCATTCCTTCCCCTGTTTCCCATGTCACCTGGCTGGGCTGTCTAAAAAAACATCCAAACAGCCTGGTAAAAACAACAGAGAGAGATGGCCTGGACATGAGCTCAAAGCACCTCTCTTGTCTTCCCTAGCTTTGGTTTAACAGCCATGCCACAGCTATAGATGATAAATTGCCTTATAAAAACTAGTTGATAACACAACAATCATATTGTGTTATGACCATGGGAAGACATGATTTGTACAAGACAACAGATGACAGTATACTGTAGCTTTGCCTCAGTCATATTGGCTAATGTTTCTCTGTCTGTATGCCATGTTAATCTGGGGTCAGCTGTTTTATGACATACAGTATCAGTTCATGTTGTTTGGTATCTTGGATGGTATGGTTTCTATTCGCCACCCTGCGGTAATATTGATCCATCGTGATGGTTGGCTTTGAATTCCTTCTGGGCTATGTCAACACTACTGCTGACAGTCATATCTGAATGATAAGCATGCCCTATTTATAAGACTGTAAATGTAAAACACATGCCTTGTCACATTCTCTCCAACTGGCTACATACGCTGCATTCAAATCAGTAGACTTTGCTCAATAAACCACAATGAGTCCATCCCCTGCTATCTATGTTGGCTGCATGGACCACACCTTATTTGGGGGCTCAAGAAAATGCCAAAACTGGGAGCGAGGAATGTCTGAAAGTATTTATGCAAGGCAGCTCTAGTTCTGCCATCTTGCTATGCAATGCTGCCCTCTGCTGTATGTTTCCTGTAGTGTTTGTTTGGAAAGGGGTCCAGAATATTCAACACAATGCAGGCAGGCTGGTTTGTGAATGCTATAATGCAGGTGACAGTTGTTGCGATAGTGTAATGAGAGATGATAAATTTTCCTTTTTCTGCTGTAGGTCTGGAGCGTGGGCTGTTGAAGACACTGCAGAAGCTGGATGAGTACCTGCGCTCCCCGCTGCCTGACGAGATCGACCACAACAGCATTGAGGACATCAAAATCTCCACTCGCAAGTTCCTGGATGGTGACGAGATGACACTGGCTGACTGCAACCTCCTGCCCAAGCTGCACATTGTCAAGGTGAGACTGAGGATGTTAAACAGGATATTACACATACATTACAGCTGAGTTAGCAGAGTCCTTATAGTCCATGAGCCAGACCCCCAAATATGGCTCTTCGGGCTCACTTGGGGTGCCAATGTCTCATAGTGATTTCTGTGAAGGTCTATGTTCCTGGAGTTGGAAAATGTGTAATAATAGTGCAGCAAGTGGAGCTTTCTCCGGTTATCACTTTCTTTCATCCATTCCTCCTTCCCATTAATTTTTCCCTATTACAGACAATGTCAGTATACAATAAGTTATTGCTCACGTATACCCTTTAACCATATATAATTGGAAAGCTTTGATTCACAGCTATCCATCAGACACATTTTCTGAATGTTCAGGTCAACAGAACTTTGACCTTTGACCTCTGGGGTACATATCATAATTACCTTTGCTTTAAAAAGGAAACCCTGATACATTTTAACATTGTTTGACAAGTGATTCTGAAAATATAACCAACTTTGAAAGCACCAGCTACAACTATTGTTTAAAAATCGCCCATATTATGCCATTGACATTAGAATAATGGAAGCTTAGCCATAGCATTCCATATAGTGGGGCAACTATGTTTTTGGATTGTAACTTTGCTGATAGAGGCACCAAATTTCACACACACAGTTAAAACAGTTTTTTTTTTAAAGATTTGTAGATACACAGAAGTATTTTTCCAATATGGCCACCAAACAACTCAATGGGGTCTCGTTGGATACATTTTGCATGACGATACCTGTATTAAATAGAATACACAACCAAATGAGCCAGATGTGTGTGTGAGATGTTAGACGTTTTTGAGGGAGCGTGCAATTGGCATGCTGACTGCAGGAATTTCTACCAGAGCTGTTGCCAGTGAATTTAATGTTAATTTCTCTTCCATAAGCTGCCTCTAATGTCGTTTTAGAGAATTTGGCAGTATGTCCAACCGGCCTCAGAACCACAGACCACGTGTAACCACGCCAGCCCAGGACCTCCACATCCGGCTTCGGGGGGATTTCTGTCTGTAATAAAGCCCTTTTGTGGGGAAAAACTAATTCTAATTGGCTGGGCCTGGCTCTCCAGTGGGTGGGCCTGGCTGCCAAGTGGGTGGGCCTATACCCTCCAAGGCCCACCAATAGCTGCACCCCTGCCCAGTCATGTGAAATCCATAAATTAGGGCCTAATTAATTTATTTCAATTGACTCATGTCCTTATATGAACTGTAACTCAGTAAAATCTTTGAAATTGTTACATGTTGCGTTTTATATTTTTGTTCAGGGTATATGTGAGCAATAACTTGTTGTATAGGCCAGGGTTTCCCAAACTAGAATACAATACAATGTTTGACGACATAGTGTGAAATGCTTACTTACAAAATTGGTTAGGAGCCCGTACAACGGCAGCCATCTCCTCCGGCGCCATTATTCCCCAAGTGAGCCCGACCTACTATTATAGTGGACTATTATAGTGATCACTCATCAAAGCTACCTTTGCTGATAAGGTAGCACAATGCTGGAATGCTGGTGTTTGCAAAACATCTTATGCATGAGTATCTTGGTAGCGCATGCCATTCTGCTACTCAAGTCATGTTGTACCACTCTTGGCCTATAGAGGGACGGGTTCTCTAAAAGTTTGTTCTGAGACTAACTTACTTCATCAATGTCCCCCTCCATCCACAGGTGGTGACCAAAAAGTACAGAGGCTTTGACATTCCCAAGGATATGACTGGCATCTGGCAGTACCTGCAGAACGCCTACACACGCGAGGAGTTCACCAACACCTGCCCCAGTGACAAAGAGATTGAGATCGCCTACCAAGACGTGGCCAAGAGGCTGGTCAAATAGGCCCATCCCACATCCACGCCCCCCTACCCCTCCCCAGCACTGGGACTGGTCTGTTCAGACACGAGAAAGAACTATGGACTCCTCAGTTAAAGCAAACCTAATGCATGAATCTCTTTGTTCCTACTTTTCTCTTTTTATTTTTGGAAGATCTCTTGAGTACATGAAGAAGCTCAGAAAGGTCCATTGCTTTTGTTTATTGCTTTTTTGTTGTCTTTTTTTTAATGATGATTGTTTCGAGGCGTCTGACTGGCGAGATGGTCGAGATACCTGCCAGATTGGACGCAGGCTGGTGTGTATCCGAGCTTATCAGTTTTGGAGGGCCATCAACACACACTCCTTATAAAGTGGCCTTCCGGCTGACCCTCTGATTCCACACGGGAATATGGTCACAAGCGTTTTTTTCTGTTGTCTGTTGAATATTGATTTGCTTTTTAGGCTTGCTATGATAATGACCATTACAAGACTGATTTTGTGTGTTGGCTAAGGAGTTGGTTTAAACAGTGTTGAAAGCTTCAGTGTTTTTGGCTCTAGAGGGTAAATGAGGGCAGGTTTCACTGCATGTAGTGCATTAGACGCTAGGCCAAACCACAGAGTTTGACGACATAGTGCGATATGCTTCATTTTACTGTTGCATTGCTTGAGTCAATTGGAATAACTATAATACAGTTAAGGCTACCTGTTGTCCATGCTCTGATACCATTTACTCCATAACCTTGTATGTGGACACATGGGTGCAAACATCCATGTCAATTATGCTAGCTGAGCTCAGTCTACAGTAGGCTTAGAGATGTACCTGTACCAAGTCCTTAGATGACATGTTTTCAGCTCAGGACAAGGGAACCTACGATGCATGAAATATTAGATAATATGTAGCAAACAAAACCAACCATTTGGACTTCTATGGGAATACAAACTGTCCTTCATCACTGCGTTGCCTCATATCACTGCTCCATATAGACACTGACACTCTTGGCAGTAAAGCTCAATTTGCCCAAAAATAACATTTTTTTCTCTCCTGTAAGGTATGAAGGGAAGTCTTTAGCTTGTGTTGTGCTGGTAGCAGTGGTAGTTTATATTACACTTCTGCCACCAAAAAGGGGACATTATTCTGGTCTCACTGTGGATTGAATGACTCCTGTTATCTAAACTAGTGAAGTAAATGAAAACACACACTTGCCGTCTCGCTTTCTGCTATAGCATACAGAAGAACCCCAATGTGCGATCAGGCAGCAGAAAAGGTGACACTATATTTATGAGAAAAGGCATTGGGGAGAGGAGAATGGTAATGTAATGACCATCATTTAGGATTTCCTTTTCTCATTATTTAGAATGCTCTCAACGGTAGTGAATGTAGTATTCTGTCATAGTTTCAAAATGCTTTAGTGTGGATAAAGCAAAAATATATATTGGTTTGTTTCTTCTCCCCATGTTTTGCCATCCTTTCAGACATTTGTTGTAATACAAATTTTATAAAAGGATTTGTAAATATTTGTTTTGATTATTCAGAATAAGCCTTTTTTTTTACCTGCTTGGGTTTTAGTACTAGAAGACATCTCCTCTGGCCTTATTCTTATCTGGCCTCTTGCTCAGATGGTTTTCAAAAATCACAACAATTATGAAATGTGTATGTCAATTTCAGAAGAAAAGATCCAGGCTATGTCATGGCTTTGTTTTTAAACAATATTGACATTATTGAAATAAACCTATTATTGGGACTCTGGTTTGTGGGCGTGATTGCTGGGGGTTGTTCCAGAAAGCAGGATCAGCCAGCTAACTGTCCCAAAAATTCTAAAACAACTATATTTTCGAGGAATATAGACTTGAAATTGGCATGCTATAATTTACTCATTAACCAACAACCCATATTCAAGAGAAGTTTAGCTTCCTAAATGAATCAGACAATCAAGATGTATATTTGACTGCTTTTCATAGTTAGCTGGCTAACTTAATGATCCTACTTTCTGGAACACCCCACTGGACTAATGACCTAGCGGCCTACAGTTACTGTGCATTTCCTTGTGTTATGTGCAGTGGTGTAAAGTACTTAAGTAAAACTACTTTAAAGTACTACTTAAGTCGTTTTTAAATAGTAAATCTGTCATTTACTATTTATATTTTTTGACTACTTTTACTTCCCTACATTCCTAAAGAAAATATTGTGCTTATTACTCCATACATTTTTCCCTGACACCCAAAAGTACTCATTACATTTTGAATGCTTAGCAGGACAGGAAAATGGTCCAATTCATGCACTGATCAAGAGAGCACGTGGTCATCCCTAATTCCTCTGATCTGGTGGACTCACTAAACACATGTATCTTTTGTAAAAACTGTTGGAGTGTGCTCCTGGCTATTCGTACATTTTTTAAACAAGAAAATGGTGCCGTCTGCTTTGCTTAATGTAAGGAATTTGAAATGATTTGTACTTTTGATACATAAGTATATTTTAGCAATTACATTTACTTTTGATACTTAAGTATATTTAGAACCAAATACTTTGACTTTTACTCAAGTAGTATTTTACTGGGTGACTTTCACTTTTACTTGAGTAACTTTCTATTAAGGTATCTATACTTTTTCTCAAGTATGACAATTGTCTACTTTTTCCACCACTGGTTACAGTATGTGTTATTGATGGTAGACAGAGGAGCTGGACTAAGACCAGTTTTTTAACTAACTGATCTATTCATAGTTTTCACTATAGTGGAATGAATGTCCAACCCATCCTTCCCCCTGAAGACGCCTTCAAATTGAGCCTTCAGCTTCATTATGTTTTGGAGTCTGTCTGCTTCTTATTCTCCTCTGTTCCACTGCACAAACAAGTCAATTCTACTCGCAGATAATCCCCAAAGTTGTGCAAGCAGGAAGAGGTGTGTGGGCGTACAGTTGGGTGCCCTCCAGATCATTAAAGTATTGTGTTTCACTCCCAGACATTCTCTTTTTTGGCTGAATAGCATTGCCACACAGTCTCTCCTCATAACTCACATAGAGGAAATCCACCCAGACGTAAACAGATGGATGGACTGGAGCTGTGTGTGTGCGTCTGTCTGTCTGCCTGTGTCTCTGTTTGACCAAAACAAGGCTGGCTATCATTTAGAGTCAAACCACACACTCATTAGGGGGAGGTTGGTGTAGTGTATTAGGGTAATTGTGTAATTTGGGTGAGGGAGGGGTTGTTGTGTGTCCGAAATGGTAAGCCTGTGCTGTGTTCCAGTCTCTGCTCTGCTCTGGGTGAGAACAGGGAGGAAGACCAACAGGGGGAGCCAGTCACCATGATCTGCAATGGTCTTCTCTCCTGAGAGACAATGCCATGTTGTGAGTGTATCTGTGGTTACTATATGGTCATTTGAATAGTGTTAAATTATGTTTTTGAGCAAGTGGTTGAAGGATAAAAAAAAAAAAAAAAAAGGTACTTAAGACAATTGTTCAGCCAATACCCTTGTTCTTTAGAACTGAATGTCTTTTGTTTATGTGTTATCTATTGTCACCATAAGAATCCAACAGAAAAAAGATATTTTGCCATTTTACACAATTCATGTTTGTTAGCATAGTGACTGACTGGTTTATCTGAGAGCACAGTAAGGTGTTATGTCTGTACCTGGCATTAGACCTTATCCAGGGCAGTGCCAGCACAGTTTACACGTTCCCCACAACACCCATTTATACAGATGGATAAATATTTACCCTAGTAAAGTACCTCACTCAAAGGTACATAGTGATGTCCCAACTGGGCTTTAAACCTGCAACCCTCTGGTTACCTTAGCACTCCTAGCCCTAGAATGGGATATCAGGTTGCTGATGATGCTTTACCATGTGACCATGTTTCACACTCTTTGTTTGGTGAAAAATGTAGGTTTGTCACAAGATTGTCTGTAGTTAGGCCTAATCTTATGTAAGACTTTGCATGGGAAGGCAACATTAGGGGATAGCAGGCCATCTTAAAAATCTACCCACTTCTCTATACTGAATAGAGTTGAATTATGTTGAGTCCAATTTAGTTTGATAGAGCCAGACAGTCTAAAGTGGATTTATACTCTCGTCTTGAAGGAACAAAATGCCATTCATAGTCATTATCTGGCCTTTCGCATCCCATGACTCCTGATGAAGAACAGGTTTATATTAGAGGCATGGAGACTGGTGTTAAATTAACTTTTATGGACAAATATTATTTTCATGATCGTTTTTGCGCTGCCACTTTGGCTGCCAAGAGCTGTTCACCGTTGATTTGTGCCACGGTCCGCGATACAAAGCACAGTGTTGAGCTTTCACTGTAAAGGCCCAGGCTGTCCTGTTGAAAAACGTTAACGCACCCCTCACACGCACCAACCCACCCGAGACGCGAAAAGCGTCCGCTTCTGGAAAGGCGGGCACGCGGTGTGTTGTTGTTCTTGGAAGGAGACGGGGCAGAAACATTCCTCCCTGACTCCAGTTCTGTAAATCTCACAGTCCCATAATGCTTTCCATGCACTTTATCTACGCTGTACATCTTCGGCAGCGTTGGCTTTATGGATACACGGCGTCTGCGACTTGTTAGCGAAAGCAAAGCGCCGGGAGTTGGACATGTTGATCCTCCAACAAGGTGTGTTTTTCTATCTGGCTTTATGAAAGTCATAAGCACCATGTATCGTGCTCAGTTGACTTATGTATTCGTTTTTGGCTGTGTTAGAGGCCTTGTCTGTTATTATCCGCATAGGCCATAAATAGCAGAGGTATAGGCCTTTTCCCCTGGGGGGTTGGGGGTAGGCTAATTACTGTATGTCTCTCTGCTGTGCTGCTAAGATCTTCATATGAAGTATTTCAAAGTTTTGATTTGCATGTGTTTTGGTTTATATCAGAAGTCAATGTTTTATTATTGGGATATCAGATGTTAACTGCAGTTGACTGACTGGTTACATGTTTCTTCTGATGGTTGACAGTTTCTGGCAATGTGTCAGTGAGTGAGTGACTTTTCTACATTTACAGGCCTGCAGTCTCCCATTGAGGACAATGTGCCAGTGGCTCCGTGACACACAGTAGATGTGACTGGGGCACAGCAGGGTGCCAACAGCGTTAAAGGGTATGTACGTACATACAAGGTCTGTGCCAGTTACCATACAGCTTATGGCATTGTGGCGCCGTGTCACCCCTCCATCCTCTTAACAGGGCGGTCTATGAGTGGAAAGACTTATATTCTATTCAGAGGAGCCGTTCGCCGTATCGCCTGCAGTTAACCATGGTGGGTTTGTGTGCACACTGTTTGTTTGAGGGTTTATTAAGATGTGGGAGAGAGGGTAGGTTTCTCCGCAGGGCATGGGTGACTGTTGTGGGAGATAGGGCGCCCAGTGAGCTGGTCTGGTCTCACCCCCCTGGCCCCTTCACTCACACACTGTGGCAGGGCTGTGGTGAGTGTGGCTCTGTGCTGGCCTGGCAGTGAGGGGTCTACTACAGTCTGTGGTGGGGGGTCTGTGAGACAGCACCTCAGGCCCCACTAGAGGACACTGTACCACAGCAAGCCTGGAGGGAATGGTTTTCCTGACCTGGCAGAAGCTGGAGTCATGGGCTGAATCTCAAATCACCCACTTACCGGCCCCCATTTGCGCATTCACATACGCCTCAATTTGCACAAGTGTCCCAAAGCTGAGGGAGTGAAAATTATCGAGGGTGTAGGGGCTAATTAGACCCTCAGATAGCCACTTCGACCGAGGCAGCAAGGCTGCAGGCTTCAGAGCGAAGTGCTATCCTGACACGCACTGCGATATGTTTGGAGTTTGTGTAATTTCATACAAAAGAATGGATAGGTGTGCCTAATTATGCCACGTGCATTTGTTTATGTCTGATTGCGAGACTTGACACATGTAACAGATAAAATACCTCCCAAATTAAATGTTTAGCTGTTACTGAGGTTTATACCTTGTAAAACAACAGTGGTGATTTGTTAATTCGAATTTCATGCTCTTTTTATTATTTAAAAGTGGAACATGAATTGCATCATTCAAGTCAGGAGTGTGTCCAGAAGTTGATGGGGTTAGTGATCCCATCGCCACTCTCTGTAAGTCACCCTCGGAGTTTCGTCAGCAACACGTGACAACAGAGGGCCCTCCGAGCGAGTTGGTACGGGCGAGGGGGTGGTTGGGGATTCACCGATGGATAACTGCATACTCTGTTGTGGGTGTGGCGAAATAAGTGGGTGGATAAACAGAAGTCGGTGTATGGAAAGCGAATTGGCTAATTGGGCAGATTTGTTGCCACTCAAGACAGTTTTTCGTGGGTGATTGGGCTGCACGCTAAGTCTCCTAACCTGCTATGTAAACATTAAGCTGACCCGCGGTGCTCCGGGCTATGGCTGGTCTAACCAATAATGGAGAGCTGATGTTATACCCATCGCTGTTGATCCACCTACTGATGTTACACCCATCGCTGTTGATCCACCTACTGATGTTACACCCATCGCTGTTGATCCACCCACTTCTTTCGCAACACCCACTTTCAGACACACTCCAAGTATGCATTTACCTAGCCGATTAAACTCAACTCCATGATTTACGATGAAGTTGAGTGGCGACTAATGTGGGCGGCCTGGAGCGCCTACATTCTATGTTATAGCGGGCTATTCTTTGGGTGCTGAAATCCGTAGTGTTTGATTAAAACTTCATTTTATGTGAAGTCAGACTCGAGTCCGCCCACACTAGTCGTCGCTCAACTCCATCGTAAATCGTTGAGTTTAGTCAGCTAGCAGTTACCCATACTTAAGAAACTACCACTGGGAAACCATATCTCGTCTATGGTCAGCACTTTTGCAGCAAGTGTGTGTATAAGTTACATGCCTTCTACATGAGTTAAGTATCTTCTTCTTGATTGGTATGTCTGATCATTTGTGTGGGTGGCTTTATGAGATTACAATAGCAGTCTGTTTTGTTTTGTCTGTAACAAAAGACTATTAGACATAAAAGACTTGCTCCGTCAGCACCCCTCTTTCCTGCCCACAAGAAGATTTACCTTGCAATTTATATGCTACGCTAGTGTGTCAGAGTTGCCCTCAGGGCATATCTGTCTGGTATGTAGCAAATTATTGCTGTGTGAGTGTGTGTGTGTGTGTGTGTGTGTGTTTAAGCCTGTGTGCGTGTCTTTAGCATATAGAACAAAAAAGTATCCATGTTATTCTCATAGAGGGTTATGCCCTGGAAAAGAACCAGGAAACACCAGTATGTTTAGCAAACAGATAATCCGACGTGTGTGTGTCTGAGAGTGCGTGTCAGTGTGTTTGTGTGTGTCTTTGTTCTAAAGTGAACTAGCAGGTTCCCTTTTTAGACCTGTGGCATATACAGGGGGAAAGAGGTCTTTGAAGTGCTGGGTCTGCCATCCATCTCCAAATTGCTGGCTTTCATTTCACGCCAGCTACTGCAGAGGCCAGGGCTATTAAAGAGAAAGGCTCACTCGGCTCCTACCCCTCCCTACCAAGTCTCCACGGTGAAACTACAACTAGAGTACTAGGCCACTTACTCGGAGCACAACTTAAAGATATGGTGAGGAGATTATTATACTGTCAGAATGCTTTAGTGTAGAGCAGAACACAATATAGAGAACTACAGTGGAGTAGAGTGTTCAATAGAAAAGAGTAGAGTATAGAAGACTATAGTTCAGTAGAATAGAGTACAGTCAAACATAGCACAGTTTAGTAGAGCATAGCAGGGTTTCCCAAACTCGGTCCGGGGGCCCCTCTAGGTGCACATTTTGGTTTTTACCCTAGCACTACACAGCTGATTTCAAACAATCAAAACGTGATGATGAGTTGGTTATTTGAATCAACTGTGTAGTGCTAGGGCAAAAAACTAAACGTGCACCCAGGACCGAGTTTAGGAAACCCTGGAGTAGATCACAGCAGGCGCATGAAATCAGTGTGATATTCTCCAAAGTGAACCTCTGATCTCTTACCGCAGGTGCTCCTCCGCCCCCAGTTTCTCAGTCCTCTGATCTCTAAACCAAGGTGTCTACTTTACTCGCCAGGAGCCATAATGGATGCCATCGCATTTAAAATGAACACTGGAGGAGGAGGAGAAGGAAGGAAACCCCGGCCTATATCGATTGCCCTGCCGCTTTACCATAGTAGACAATACACAGGGCCTCCGTAAGTGTCTGAGGCAGGTTGTCTCTCCTAATGGCTTTTAGCCCTCAATTAAGTAAGTAACAGAAGCCTAGGCGAAATGCTTTAACCATTAATAAGACAGCAAGTGTTACTCCTGAAGGATGTCAGTTCACCAGGAGGCCTGCTCTGAACATAAGACCTCCACAAAGTCAAGATTAGCCTGCTCCTTTGTTGCAGGGAGCTGTGATCGCTGTGGCCAGACTCAACCCTGTCTACTGATAATCTCACAGGACATGTTGCAGTAAATGCTCTGGCTCTGCGCGGGACCTCCTGAAGTAAGAAAGGGAGGTTGAACAATGGTGTGGTTCAGTATCTTTAACGATGGAGGGGAGGGTGGGTTGATATGGAGCGAAGGATTAATCTGGAACAGGGTCTGAAGTGGATCAGTGTTATATGGTACCAGAACCCTGAGCTGGGCCGCAGGGCTGGCACGGCTTGAAAGGCAGCGTAGGTTGGAGGAGCCCGGTCGGTTTTGTTGTTCACTTGTGTCTGGTTCTGTTTCCCGGGACGTAGAGGCGGTCATCTTGTTTTTATAAAAGTTGTTTATTTGGAGTGAGGTCCCTCTCGGTTGTAGTGAAAAGCACTGTAGCCTCACTGTTTCAAATCATGGCGATTTTTGGGTAAGTCTGGCTTTGATGGAACAACAGCCATGGGTTAAGCCTCCGACACACAGACTTACAGAGAAACACACATTCGACACATGCATGCATGGCCCCTCACACACACACACACACACACACACACACACCAGTACACCTGTATTTCACGATACTTCCTTGATGTAGTGCCTAGAAACTGAACTGAAAGACAGCCTCAGAAAATGACTGTATTGGTTTGATCTTCTCACACCAGCCCAGTAAATCCTCTATAGAGAGTTCAGAACTGGGATGGGATATCCTGCCCCAGCTTGCCCCTATAGGTTCTGTCCCTGGTGGGTGTGTTGCCTTCTCCCCAGGCCTGTCCCTAAGAGAGCCACCGTGTCCCTGCTCCTTCTCTTGCTCTGTCCTGCTCTCCCTCAGGCTCCTGGTCCTTCGCTTTGTGACCACATTTTTCCCCAGAGATGTCTGCCGGGAAAGAAACGTTTGTCTGTGTGTGTGTGTTTGTGTCTGTGCCATTTTTGGAAGAGTCCCTGTTTTCTCTCTGCCCCAATGCTCAGGAGACTCATTGAGCTACGGAAGCCCAGCGGGTCCATTTCTCCTGTGGCTCAACCGCATACCCTGGGACGGAGCATCGGTTGGAAATGTGTCTTTTTTTCCACAGATCATAAAACTGAGAGCCTCCCCCGTTCTCTCCAGCCCATATTAAACAGCTCCATTGGCCTGGTTGCCGCTAGTTACAGTAAAAATCAACACCTCGTCTGCCCCAGACAGAGGCATTTCAGTGTGTGTATCCATTTTCCCCACGCGCTGTGTCTGCTCAGTCATCAGCAGGTCTATGTGTGTATGTGTGTGTGCCACTCCAGTGCCTTGGCCCGAACTCTCCTCTACCTCTGAAGCTCTGTAACTGCAGCCTCTGAGATTGGGGGCTGTAGTTTTCCCTGTAAACGTGCCAATGAGCATGTCTTTAACTTGGAACCATCTCATCTGTAGTAGACCACAGTGTCAGCCATTGCATCATACTCATTTACAATTATCTGCATTTGATGGATGATGACCCAATGAAAGTCACTGTCTGCTGTCAAATCAAATTAAATGTTATACATCACATGCTTCGTAAAGAACAGGGATGTACTCCCGGTTCAGTCGTGGCTGCGGGAGTACAGGAGAAGACTAAGCATGCACCCCTGATGCGCCACCGTGTTGAGGGTTAGCGTGGCGGATGTGTTGTTGCCTACCCTCACCACCTGGGGGCGTCCCGTCTGGAAGTCCAGGATCCAGTTGCAGAGGGATATGTTCAGTCCCAGGGTCCTTAGCTTAGTGATGAGCTTGTAGGGCACTATGGTGTTGAAAGCTGAGCTGTAGTCAATGAACAGCATTCTCACGTAGGTGTTCCTTTTGTCCAAGTGGGAAAGGGCAGTGTGGAGTGCAATAGAGATTGCGTCATCTGTGGATCTGTTGGGGTGGTATGTGAATTGGAGTGGGTCCAGGGTGTCTGGGATGATGGTGTTGATGTGAGCCATGACCAGCCTTTCAAAGCATTTCATGGCTACAGATGTGAATGCTACGGGCGATAGTCATTTAGACAGGTTACCTTGGCGTTCTTGGGCACAAGGACTATGGTGGTCTGAATGAAACCTGTAGGTATTACAGACTGTGCTGTGCATCCCTCATAAAGTGGCATTCATGATATACTGTAATAATGTGTTGTTTAATGTTGAATTGCCTTTTTATAGTATTTCTTGTCTATCATTTTGATGTGACAGCACCCTCCCTCTTCTCCCCGCTACTCTACCTGTGACACACCTGACGTGACATAACGTCCTCCTCTCCCCCCTGTCACTCACCCAGCAAGGTAGTGTCTGCCCACTCTAGCCTGTCTGAGTCTGAGCCCTGTACAGTATTGTATAATGTTTGGTGGGCAGTGGGCTGGTATCCAGTCTGAAGGCAGTGGAGGAAACAATAGCAGGCCAGAACAATGGGCTGGCCCCAGATCTGTAGAGCTGTGCTTGTCCTTGCCCAGATGCTACGTCTTATTTCCTCTTTGATTACTCATGCCTGCCTCATGAGTGGTAGGCACACTCATAGGCTTGTCTGTCTGTCTGTGAGAGCAATTACAAAGAAAAGGCTTTTTGTCTGTGACTGGTTTAGATTTTTGAGGCTGGAATACTTTTGTGATAATGTTGCATACCCCTTGACTTATTCCACATTTTGTTGTGTTACAGCCTGATTTCAAAATTGATTAAATTGATACTTTTTCTCACCCATCTACACACAATACCCAATAATGACAAAGTGAAAACATGTTTTTAGAATTGTTTTCAAATTTATTGAAAATGAAATACAGAAATATCTCATTTACAAAAGAATACACATCCCTGAGGTAATGTTAGAATCACCTTTGTCAGCGATTACAGCTGTATGTCTTTCTGTGTAAGTCTCTAAGAGCTTTGCACACCTGGATTGTACAGTATTTACACATTCTTAAAAAAGGGCTTTAGGAGGGAACTGAAAGATAGTGATGGACTCCGAGTCACAGATGGCTGAAGGGAGGGAGTTCCAGAGCCTAGGAGCAACCCTGGAGAAGGCCGAAGCACTGGAGCTACGGCCTGGGGATGACAAGGTGGCCTGCTGTGGTGGAACGGAGTGCACGTGTGGGTTGATGGGGGAGAAGAAAGTCTGAGAGGTAAGGAGGGGCAAGGTGGTGAAGGGCTTTGTAGGTCAGAAGGAGGATCTTGTAATCAATGCGTTGGGAGATAGGGAGCCAGTGGAGTTCACGGAGGACAGGGGTGATGTGCTGCCAGGACTTAGTGTGGGGGAGGAGTCGGCTTGCAGAGTTTTTAACCATTTGGAGTTAATGGTGGGAGCTTGAGTTGATGCCGGAGAGTAGTGAGTTGCAGTAGTCAAGATGGGAGGAGGTGAATGCATGTTTGAGGGTTTCAGTGTCAGGAAGGGAGAAGGAGGACCTGACTTTGGCAATGTTGCAGAGGTGGAAGAATGAGGATTTGACAGTCTGTCTTATGTGGTGGTCAAATGAGGGGGTGGAGTCCAGGATGACGCCAAGGTTGCGTGCATGGAGGGAGGGAGAGACATTACATTTACATTTACATTTTAGTCATTTAGCAGACGCTCTTATCCAGAGCGACTTACAGGAGCAATTAGGGTTAAGTGCCTTGCTCAAGGGCACATTTACGTCATTTAGCAGACGCTCTAGTCCAGAGCGACTCACAAATTGATGCATTCACCCTATAGCCAGTGGGATAACCACTTTACAAATTTTTTTTTGGGGGGGGGGGGGGGGGGGGGGGGGGGTAGAAGGATTACTTTATCCTATCCCAGGTATTCCTTAAAGAGGTGGGGTTTCAAATGTCTCCGGAAGGTGGTGAGCGACTCCGCTGTGTGTGTGGGGGGGGGGTAGAAGGATTACTTTATCCTATCCCAGGTATTCCTTAAAGAGGTGGGGTTTCAAATGTCTCCGGAAGGTGGTGAGCGACTCCGCTGTGTGTGTGGGGGGGGGGGTAGAAGGATTACTTTATCCTATCCCAGGTATTCCTTAAAGAGGTGGGGTTTCAAATGTCTCCGGAAGGTGGTGAGCGACTCCGCTGTGTGTGTGGGGGGGGGGGGTAGAAGGATTGCTTTATCCTATCCCAGGTATTCCTTAAAGAGGTG